>NC_044996.1:64048612-64349354 GCF_008728515.1 Papio anubis
GTGGTTTGGATAAAGATATTGTGATACATATACACCATGGAATATTAAGCACTCATGAAAAAGAAGAAAATTATATCCTTTGCAACAATATGGATGCATCTGGAGGCCATTATCTGAAATGAATTAACACGGGAACAAAACCTAATACCACATGGTCTGACTTATAAGTGGGAGCTAAACATTGGGTACTCATGGATATAAAGATGGCAAAGTAGACACTGAGGACTACTAGACAGGAGAGTGCAAGAGTGGGGCAAGGTTTGAAATACTAACATATTGGACACTGTGCTCTCTTTCTGGGTGATAGGAATAATCATGCATTGAACATCAGCATCATGCTGCACATATACCCTCCGAATATTAAAAAAAATCCTTGGAATTAAAAAAAAATTATAATTGTATAATTTAACAAGACTTTGTCCCTAATTAATGGAACATTCTGAAACATAGATATTAAAAAAAATAGTATGAGCAATTTTAACCCAATTGGTATCTATAGAACATGGCATTCTAAAATTGCATAATACACATTTTTGAAATGTACATTATATGTTAATTAAGATGGACCTTAGTTTGTTCCATAAAACAAATCTCAGTTCATGTATAAGGATTTAAATTGGAGAGACTGTTCTCTTTTAAAAACAGAATTGATTAGAACTGTATAATATTGGGAGACAGTTATTCATGGGTTAATTGCCTTTATTCCTTTATTCTGAGCAAAGGAATTAACCATTTTTATTATTCTCTATCTTATCAAGGATGCCTACTTGCAAACAGCCTGTGCAAAAAGATAATTATTACCTTCATGGTAGATGGAACATTTATTTTCTGACTAGCAGAATTAAAAAACAAACAAAAAAGGTATCACTCCAGAGCGAAGACTGGGCATCTTTTCTAGCCATCACCTACAAGGTTAGGGTTTCCTAGACTCTGAGTTCTTCAGCTGTGAACATAAATTCACTACTTGTACAGCATCCAACTGGGTCTGCCACCACATGTCCTCTGTATGGTAGGGAGAACAAGAAGGGGGGGAACCCTTGCAAACATGAAGGTCATGCTGCCTGCTCTGCCATTAGTAATCTATTCTTTTGTCTCTGACCTGGGACTCTTGTCTTCTCTCAACGTCTATGAAACAAATTAATATGTGTGCTTTTAGGTAGAGTAAAATCTAAAAGTCTTCACAATTCTTGTTAGTTTTGGTAATGAAGATGGTATCTAAATGACGACATGACTTTCTGCAAGAGAAAAGATTCGCAGACATGAGAAATCCTTCTGGGATCAGGTAGTACATGTTCTTGACAAGAGGTGAGTAAGTTAAGGGTAAAGGTATCTTGGTGTTCTACCTTTTAATGAGGCTGAGTTTGGGGTAGGTAGGATAAAGACAGGCTGCCTAAATTTTCTTTTTCACTATTCTCCAGGCAGGGAGAGAAGGCTTCCATGTGTCTCTAATGCTGATATAGAGCTTTAGTTTGACCAATAAAACAGTTCATTTGCTTGCATTGTTAAGAGGTGAATAGGCTCCTGGAAAAAGTAAATTTGTGTTAATTACTGGTGCAATGTCGTTCTCTTTGTTCATGCCCTCTAATCTCTCATTCTTCCTCTACCACAACCTCAGTTTAAGGAAAACAAGAACAACAACAACAAACGAGTATTCTGGAAACTTGAGAGAATGTGTAGACTAAAACTTTTGTGATTATGTTAGATTCAGGTGCCTCAGTCACCATCCTATCTGTGTCCATGGAGAATAGAAACATCCTAATTCAACAAGTGATCTTTGTGCAGTATTTATAGTAGGGGAGGAAAACGAACATAAACTTGTGGCTGAAGCCTTTTGACTCATTCAATGTGTTTCTTTCAGTTTCTTCTAAATCTGAATATATAGTAGAAATGAATATGCTTTATTATTGCACTTTGTGCCATAGAGGATTAACTTTTGGGAGTAACAGCTACAAATAGAGGAGTGCTAGGAAGACAAACTCCCCTTCTATTTCTGCCAGTTGAGTTTGTCAGTATTTAACATAAGTGTCTCTTACTTCTAATGTCCAACATTTTCAATATATAGAGAATATCCTGCCAATTAAGAAAACTCAGTCTTAATAGCACTGACTGTGATATTATTTTACCTCTGCCAAAAGGATAATCTGATAAACCTCGTCAAGCACCTACTTGCCTAATATATTTTCTTGGGACAACGTGAGTGAATTCACAATACTCAATCCCTATCACATGCCTTAAAAAGGCTTTCTCTTCACTTCCTCTACCCTTCTACCAAAACAAGTCCTAGCATCTTATTAAGCTTTTTGAGTCTTAGAAGCTATACCCAAAAAGTCAAGGTTCTCCAGAGAAACAGAACCAGTAGTGCTGAGACAACTGTAGAGCTGCGTGTGAAAGAATGAAGTTGACCCCTTACTTCACACCATATACAAAATAAATAAATAAATAAAAACAAAACAAAAAAACTCAAAATGAATAAAAAACGTAACTTCAATGTAAAAGTTAAAACTGAAAAAGAAAATTCCTTGGCAAAAAAAACAGGGTTAGCGGCCGGGCGCGGTGGCTCAAGCCTGTAATGCCAGCACTTTGGGAGGCCGAGGCGGGTGGATCACGAGGTCAGGAGATCGAGACTATCCTGGCTAACATGGTGAAACCCCGTCTCTACTAAAAATACAAAAAACTAGCCGGGCGTGGTGGCGGGCGCCTGTAGTCTCAGCTACTTGGGAGGCTGAGGCGGGAGAATGGCGTGAACCCGGGAGGCGGAGCTTGCAGTGAGCCGAGATCACGTCACTGCACTCCAGCCTGGGAGCACAGCGAGACTCCGTCTCAAAAAAAAAAAAAAAACAGGGGTAGCAATGTTAGTTTCATATAGTGCAATTGGTTGAGATATATTATAGCTCTCTTGATTTATGGATAACTCTAGTTACTTCTTCCTGCCTTCACTTTTTTTTTCTTTTTCTTTTTATTCTTTTTTTCTCTAGAGTATCCCACAATCTGAATTTTTGTGGTCTCAATATTCTAGTGCTATTATATAATATCTTATCCTGTAAATGTTTCTGGCAAATTTATGTCCTACATGAATACTCAGACTCAGAGATGGTTTTTGACTCTTAATTACTTCATAGGTAGTGTTGCATTCTTTCATTATTAAATGTGTGAAGTCTAGTTGCTCTTTTGTGAACTTAGCAGCCATTTATGATCAATGTCCAAGTAAATTAATTCATTAAATTTCACAAAATTGTGGTACTAAAATTGTTTCAACAATAAATATAAATGTATTCCAGTTTCCTCTTGCTGAAACTGATTTGTATATCTTAATTGTTAAGTTTGGTCATTGCTTTGTGAAATTTATAATTTTGGTACCTTTAGAATCATGTCCATCAGTTATTTTTTCACTTGTATTTATTTACTTTTTATTTGTTTAAATCATTGAATGGTACAGCATCATATGTTAAAAGACCCAAGGCCAGGTGCGGTGGCTCATGCCTGTAATCCCAATGCTTTGGGAGGCCGAGGCGGGAGGATCACCTGAGGTCAGAAGTTCGAAACCAGCCTGACCAACATGGTGAAATCCCATCTCTACTAAAAATATAAAAATTAGCTGGCTGTAGTGGTGGGCACCTGTAATCTCAGCTCCTGGGGAGGCTGAGGCAGGAGAATCTCTTGAACCCAGGAGACGGAGGTTGCAGTGAGCCAAGATTATGCCATTGCACTCCAGCCTGGGCAACAGAGCAAGACTCCATCTCAAAAGGAAAAAAAAAAAGGACTCGAAGAAGATAGGCAAAATGAGGACTAATAAAATATTTTGCAAACTTATATAATGAATAACTTAATATAGAATATATAAAGAACTTTTATAATTGGGGATGGTTAATATGTTAAAAAATATGTAGTTATAAAGAATGAGTAAGAACTAGTATTTTATATACAGCAGAGTGGCTACAGTTAATAATTGAATTGTACATTTAAAAAAATAAAAAAGTATATATAATTAGATTGTTTCTAATAAAAAGGATAAATACTTAGCAGATAAATAACCCTTTTTCATAATGTGATTATTTCTCGTCGCATGACTGTGTCAAATTATTTCATGTACCTTATGAATATATATACCTACTATGTACCCACAAAAAAATATATAAATATATGCATTAATTTTAAAAATAAAATTATAAAATGAAAACTAAAAAAAAAAAAACCTGAGAATGGAGTGTAAAGTCTACAAACACAATTTTGGAGTTGAGGAGAATTACATAATCCCTACATCATGTCTTCTTTAAATTTTCTGGTTTGTTTTGTGACCACAATTCTATTTTATTTACACTTATACATATCAGGTATTGTAGGAGAGAGGAATTGAGCAGAACAACTGACTTTTTGTTGCTTAAAATTTAAAAAAGGAAATGGATTCAGGAAGAAGGTAGAATTGATAAACTCTTCAAAGCAGTGTGGGTTTTTCTCGTCATGGATATCACATTACTAAAATGCCAGGAGAAGGCATTGCTTATCATGTTTTCTACATGTTACGCTCCCCTGCCCCCCTAAAGCACACATACAACAACGACCTCCTAAAGAAAAGGTCTAAGGACTGAGTATTATGTCTAAGGCTAAAAGTCCATGGTCAAGATGCCAGTTAATTTAGTTTCTAATGAGGGTTTTCCTCATGGCTTGTAGACAGCTTCCTTATCTCTGTGTACTCACATGAATCTGTGGAACTTTCTGGTGTTTGTTTTATAAGGACACTAATCCTGTTGAATCAGCAGCCCATCTTATGAACCCATTTTAGAGTAACTACCACCTTATGAGTCCTATTTCCAAATAGACTAACATTTGGAGTTAGGTCTTCAACATAGAGAGTGGGAAGGGGCACAATTTAGTCCATAGTGAAGTCCAAGATGAAGTTACACATTTAGAAGTCATAAGCATTTTATTTTTTTTTGCTTTACAACTTTTAAAAAAAATTATTGATACATAATAGTTGTACACATTTATGGAATATGTATATAATTTTGATACAGGCATACACTATATAATGGTCAAATATGAATCATTGAAACATCCACCACCTCAAACATTTATCATTTCTTTCCATTGGAAACACTCCAAATCTCTTCTAACTATTATAAGCATTTAGTTTTTGAAGCCATATGAATAGATAAGATGGTCTAGGAAAAACAATTATTTAAAGAGAGAAGAGTGGAGTGCCTTTTGCAGAAAACTGAGGAACATCAAGATCTAACAGAAGATCAGAATACAAGTAGAACACAAAATATAGAGTAGAAGCGGTTTGGAGGTAATTTTATTATTCAACCTATCATTATGTGAAATTTATTAAATAGTAACTACTGTTATCATCAGTGCAGGTCATACATTTCAGATTAGTGACTCAGATTACTGCATAGTCCCTGCACACACAGGGTTTGTGTTCTAGTGAGGAAAAGAGAAAGAATAAACAAGTCAATATATAATACACTTTCAAATATTAAGTACAAGGAAAGCAAAATCATAGAGTGTGGTTATCAATAATATGCGAGATATGGGATGTTTTATTCAAAGTGATCAGGGGAGATCACTCTGGATAAGTAACATTTTAACAGAGATCTAATTATAAAATGAGGGTAGGAGCCATGCAATATTTTAGAAAACGGGAACCTTGCAGAAGCAACCTCATGTGCAAAGATCCAGAGATGAGAGAATACTTGGTATGCTAAAAAGAAAACAAGAAATATAATGTGAGTGAAGTTGGGGAGTTAGTGGAAGAATTGTAGAGAGTATAGTTAGGAGGTAGTCTGGAGCATGTCGTACTAGAGCCTTATAAGCCAAAGCATGTTTGGGATATTCTATTCTGAGTTTGATGGAACTTACTTTATTAAAATTTTTTTTAAACCATACTTTAAGTTCTGGGATACATGTGCAGAATGTTCAGGTTTATTACATAGGTATACATATGCTATAGCGTTTTGCTGCACCCATCAACCCATCATCTACATTAGGTATTTCTCCTAATGCCATTCCTCCCCTTGTCCCCCACCCTCCAACAGGCCGCTGTGTGTGATGCTCCCCGTCTTGTGCCCATATGTTCTCATTGTTCAACTCTCACAAGTGAGAACATGTGGTGTTTGGTTTTCCGTTCCTGTGTTAGTTTGCTGAGAATGATGGTTTCCAGCTTCATCCATGTCCCTGCAAAGGACATGAACTCATTCTTTTTTATGGCTGCATAGTATTCCATGGTGTATATGTGCCACATTTTCTTTATCCAGTCTAACAATGGTGGGCATTTGGATTGGTTCCAAATCTTTGCTATTGTGAATAATGTTGCAATAAACATACATATGCGTGTGTCTTTATAGTAAAACGATTTATAATTATTTGGTTATGTACCCAGTAATGGGATTGCTTTTTCTAGTATTTCTAGTTCTGGATCCTTGAGTCATCGCCACACTGTCTTCCACAATGGTTGAACGAATTTACACTCCCACCAACAGTGTAAAAGCGTTTCTATTTCTCCACATCCTCTCCAGCATCTGTTGTTTCCTGACTTTTTAATGATCACCCTTCTAACTGGCATGAGATGGTATCTCATTGCAGTTTTGATTTGCATTTCTCTAATGACCAGTGATGATGAGGGTTTTTTTTAATATGTTTGTTGGCCGCATAAATGTCTCCTTTTGAAAAGTGTCTGAACAGGAACTTACTTTTTTAAAAAATCAGCATGCCTCCTCTAGAAAATCAAATGAATGTGTGTACAGGTAGCGAGGCCAGGAAGAGTTGTAAGATCTAGTGAGTTCTGATAGAAAGTACTATCAGATTATAAATAGTGCAAGTTCATGTGATGCTGGCTTGAGCCAGAGTAATATTAAAATAAAAGTGGAGTCATTGGTGTTGGGATATATTTTGGAAGCAAAATGAAAAGACATGTGAATAAATGGGATATAAGATGTGATGCAGAGAGGAGGTGAGGATGACTTAAATTTTGGGCCTGAGTAATTTGGTGTATAGCAGTAGCATTTACATTAGAAGTGAAATAATAGTATAAGGGTATATGTGCTAATTTTGAAGGAGAAAGCAATATTAACATATTGGACCTGAGAAGTTTGAGGTTTCCATTAAAGTAAAGAAGTCTAGAGCTCAGGCAAAGGAGAGGGGCCAAAGATATATATTTTGGAAATTATCAAAATGAACACGCTATTTGAAATCATTCAAATGATGAGAACACCTATGGTGAAAGTATGTACAGAGAAAATAAGGGAGTTTATTGGTTGAAGAGATGGTCTAAATTTTGCAAAGGAGGCTAAGGTGGAACAACTAATGAAGAGGGAAGTAAAAAAGAGGACGATGTTCTGGAAGACAACGGAAGAAAAATGTCAAGAAAGGGTGACAGATCAACTGTGTCAAGTGTTGTGAGACTAGGTAAGATAAAAACAAAGGTGACTCGTGTTTTGCCTTCTAGAAGCTTAAATAATTGTTAGGAGAAAAGCATAATGAATATAGTTGTGCCTCACCTTGAGGAAAGCAATCAAAATTATATCTAGGCAGATAGTATACTGGTCCATAGATTGATATGTACAGGATTATTTCCAGAAATATTCAACATTAGTATTAGTAACGTTATTTCATATTAATATAGTTGTGTTGATATTTACCATTGACACTTGAATAGGAGTATATCTTAGATAGGTAGAAAAGAATGAAGAGATTCTTTCAGGAAGGAAGGTAAGAATTAAGAAATAATATATAGATGGACTGAGCCACAAGTTTAACTTTCATGTTCTAATATATAAGAACCAAAACAAGAAAATTTCACTGAAATACTATGGACTATAAACTCTTCATTTATAATTTCTTTCTCATTCTAATGCACTTTTCTACAGCAACTCTCTAGAAAAAACAAAAAAGAAAAAAGAAAATGGAACATTACTCTTATTTTTCCCAAGGCTAATCAGAAAAAACGGGTACATTTAGTTAACAACCCAAAATATTGTTAGCTATCTTATGCTGTATAAAGCGGTGCATTGTTTTATAATCACACCCAAATATTTAGTTGCGGTATGCTCAAATTTTTCACTGCACAGAATATAACTCATTCAACTCCAAGCATACAACTCATCTGTTACTATAATATATGTTTGATTAAAATGCAGGCCATTGTAGCTCCTTTATCTTCACGAAGTGCCAAAAGAATTTATAAGCATGGAAATGGTATTCAAAACAGATTAACATTTATATTGGTTCTAATTCACCTCCTAGGTTTAATATCTTCATTTAAAATTGCCTCTGGTTAAAGATTATGCAGGCTCACACACTTTAAGGATGTAGAGCTTAAAGCCATAATGACTACTTCAAATTAGTGCTATTCATTATCAGTTCCTTATATTTACAGTAGTGAATTGTTTGACATATAACAAGGACAGATAAGAGTATCTGATTAAAACTATCAGGCAATGTTGTAAAACTTCCAAATTGAAGCTTATAAGGCAATATTGATTTTTTTTTTTTCTCCACCAGTATTTAAGAATTTGCTGATGCTAAAGATCAAAAGGATATTTTTTTCCACAGGCTTTAAAAAGCAACCAATCTAAAAATAGAATATTCTAGATTATATACATCATTGATGCCATGTTTGCCCAACTACATATAAATTTAGAAGATTGTCTTTTAAAAAGATTGTGTAAGAAGTAACTTTATTAAACTAATCCATTGACATTGATCCTGAGGAAGTGATTCCTAAGTTAATTATTTACACAGCAAGTTAGAAAAAAATCTTCTCTAAACCTTATTCTTAAAACACTCGCTACAAACCATATTAGACATTCTATTTACTATAAATTGTTTTTAATGTTAGATTTTACTCTTGCTTGTTTTGTATGAGAAAATATTAAAGATTATGATATATACTTTTTCAAAATGCAGCTTATTTTACATTGGGACAGACAGCTATCACAATAACCATGCAATGTCAATATAATTTGGAAATCTGACCTAAAGTATGTGAAAAACTTATTATTGGGATTGTTTAAAATATATTATGAAAACATAGCTTTTATAGTGTGCTAATATGAGAAGGAAAATCAGCAAACATGCACATGCTAACTTGTTATTTAAGTTTACTTTTATATCTTTTTTTTTTTTTTTTTTGAGACAGAGTTTCGCTGTCGTTGCCCAGGCTGGAGTGCAATGGCACAATTTTGGCTCACCACAACCTCTGCCTCCTGGGTTCAAGCGATTCTCCTGCGTCAGCCTACGGAGTAGCTGTGATTACAGGCATGTGCCAACACCCTGGCTAATTTTGTGTTTTTAGTATAGGCGGAGTTTCTCCACGGTCAGGCTGCTTTTGAACTCCAGACCTCAGGTGATCTGCCTGCCTTGGCCTCCCAAAGTGTTGGGATTACAGGCGTGAGCCACCGCGCCCGGCATATTTGTTTTAATATTAAATAAGCTTATATCATAGGAGTATATTTAGTAAACCCTGAATTGGTAGTACTCTTAGTGATCTACCAATAAAAGCGAAAAACAAAAACATTGGCTACAGAAATCAATATGACTTGAATATTGTTATACAGTATTTTCTTAGATATTCAATGGTGGTTGAGGGAAAATATTTCACCATCAATTAGGGCAAGTCAGCAGTCTAACACAGAGGTCATATTTGTACCTTTCAGAGAAAAGAAATTAACTGAAATAATGCACTGGATAAACCTGATGAGAAGTCAAAATGTTCACTCATGCTGAAGTAGTATGAGAAAAAGTTGTATACACCTATCGAGTATCAGTAATTGCATTCTGAGATTCAAGGAGCAATAATTAACCTAAGAAAGTGGTAAATACGTAGTTATATGTAAATAAATATTTACATCTTGAAACACTAATAAATTTGCTTTTTTAGGATAAAGAAAAAAATCAGCAAATAAAACCTAAAATTTATTAATGAAGAGGTTAATTATTGTTGTTCCAATGATCTTAGGAACTTGTATTGGTTTTGCATTGAAGTTCACTATTTTGATTCTATATGCATGTTAAACTGTCAAGGGCAACCATCAAAAGAGAAGAAAGAAAGAATGTAACTTCCAAACAAGCAGAAAGACAAAAAATAAAATGAGAAAAAAGTAGGGAAAAAGGAGGTTAAAAGAGATACAAATGGCAGGAAATTAAAATACAAAATTAAATGGTTGAAATAAATAAAAATACTTCAGTAATTTACCTAAGTATGAAGACTTCAAGACTCATTACAAAATAAAATCTCACCATAAGCTTTTTTTCCTGTCATCCCAGCTATTTGGGAGGTTTTTTTGAGATGGTCTCTGTCACCCAGACTGGAAGGCAGTGGTGCCATTCTGGCTCACTGCAACCTTCCCCTCACAGGCTCCAGAGATCCTCCCGCCTCACCCTCCCAAATAGCTGGGATGACAGGCATGTGCCACCATACCTGGCTAATTTTTATATTTTTTGTGGAGACAGAATTTTGCCATATTGCCCAGGCTGTTCTCTGACTCCTGGACTCGAGTGATCTGCCTGCTTCAGCCTTCCACAGTGTTGGAATAAAAGGCATGAACCATCCCACTAGGCTTCCAGAAACATATTTAAACATAGGGTATATAAAAGTAAAACATGAAAAAGTGAAAAAGAAAGCTTAGATACAACTGTTAATAGCACAGTGAAAAACAAATCAAACTCTTCAATGAAAAAAAACTTTGATAGAAATAAAGAGGGACTCCACAACGCACACACATTTTCAATTAAGAATATATAGAGGATATATAACACACACACATGTATCTGTATAGCTGGTGTACTGGAGTCTCCTGTTGTTGGCTTATGAGAGCTGATCGTTATCTTTTTCTCAGCCCAGCATTATTGACCTCAGCTTATATCTTGGGGAGATTATTTGTGCTACAGAAATGGATAAACACTATAAATCAGGGCATCTTTTTCCTTGAAGAGAGCTGAACTTCAAACATTTACCAGTATGCCACTCATTTGTATGCATCTAAAAATATACAGAGTGGAAATTGACACGACTAGAGCTACAAGGAAAAAATAAAGACATCAATATAGTAGGGGATTCTAACACTTCTTCCTATAATTGATGTTTTAAACAAATAGAAAATCAGTAAGTATAAAAAGGATTTTAATGACACAACAATCTCACTATAGTAGATACATTCAAAACACTGCAACAATAGTTGAAAATACATAATATTTAAAGCATATACTGTACATTTACGAAACTGACCACATATAAAACCACAGACTGAGTTCCAATAAATATCAAAAGCCTAGTATCATACATTCCACATTCTTGGATGATTATGCAATTAAGTTAGAAATCTAAAAAAGATAACTTTAAAAATGTACATATATATGAAAGTAATAAGTGCACTTCTAAGTAACTTACTATGAAAGAAGAAATTATACCGTACATCAGAAAATATTTACAGCTGAAAACAGAAAACTACTTATAAAAATACGTCCAAAGCAAGTTTACCTTAGAAGGCAGGCTGAAAATCAATGAGTTTCCAAACACAAAAGGATCAAAACTATTTATTAAGAAATAAGAAAGGCAAGGAGTGGTGGTTCACGCCTGTAATCCCAGCACTTTGGGAGGCCGAGGCAGGCGGATCACGAGGTCAGGAGATCAAGACCATCCTGGTTAACACGGTGAAACCCTGTCTCTACTAAAAATACAAAAAAATTAGCCGGGCGTGGTGGTGGGCGCTTGTAGTACCAGCTTCTCGGGAGACTGAGGAAGGAGAATGGTGGGAACCCAGGAGGAGGAGCTTGCAGTGAGCGGAGATTGCACTGCTGCACTCCAGCCTGGGTGACAGAGCGAGACACCCTCTCAAAAAATAAATAAATAAATAAATAAATATTAGAAAATAAATTTATAAAACAGGAAACTAATATATAATAGAGAATATAACTTAATCCAAATATCTTCCATTTTAAAAGATAGATTAACAAATTTCTGCCAAGATGGATGCAGAATAAAAGAGAAAATAAGTATTTTTAGAAACAAGAAATAGAAAATAAAACTTATTCTGCATAAATATAAAAGAAGATGCAATGAAGAATATGACAATAAATCTGAAAATCTATACAGACTACATTTCTAAAAAATATTTTCTCAGAAGAAAACACTCTCTAACATGTATAGAGACTAGAATATCCTTGATATGAAATGGTATAAATAGAACAAAAATTAAGCCATTACCAATATTTTTTTTAGGCATTATGCAAGTGAGAGTAGTGATAGACTAAACCTTCAAGAGCAGTAGGAACTGACTGCCTGACACGAAATGTCAAGGTATCAAAATCATTAAATATGAGTAGAGTTACTTTAGAATCATTTCATTACAATTATGACTTTATTCATTTTTAAAATTTTTGGATTAATTTATTTTATGATACATAAAGTATTGCCTATAATCTCCAACTTAACATTTTATACTTGCTGAATTACATTCTGATAATCATGTTCAAAATTACACTTTATGAAAATATCTAAAGCATGACCATTCTAGGATGATTGTGGTTAACTATAATATTGTATATTTTTTAAAAAGCTTGAAGAGAGGATTTTGAATGTTCACAACACAAAGAAATGATAAATGAGGTGATGGGTATGCTACTTATCCTGATTTGACTATTATACCTTGTATATACATATCAAAATACCACTATGTATCTCCAGAATATTTAAAATTATTACATGTTAACTAAAAATAAAATAAGTCATGTTCAAATCATATACAGTTTCATGATATATATGCATATGTATAAAATCATATATAAAGATATATAAAAATCATAAATTATAAAGAAAGAAAGGGCATCCAAATAGGAAGAGAGGAAGTCAAACTATATCTGTTTGCAGATGACATGGATCCTGTATTTAGAAAACCCCATAGTCTTGGCCCAAAAGTTCCTTAAGCTGATGAAGAAATTCAGTAAAGTCTCCAGATACAAAATCTATGTACAAAAATCAATAGCATTCCTATACAACAACAGGAGTCCAGTTGAGTACCAAATCAAGAATGCAATTCCATTTGCAATTGCCACAAAAGAATAAAACACTTAGGAATAAAACTAACCAGGGAGGTAAAAAAATCTCTACAAGAATAACTGCAAAACACTGCTCAAATAAATCAGAGATGACACAAACAAATGGAAAAATATGCCATGATCTTGGATAGGAAGAATCAATATGGTTAAAATGGCCATAATGCTCAAAGCAATTTATAAATTTAATGCCATTTCTATCAAACTGCTAATTACATTCTTCACAAAACTTGAAAAAAATGCTATTTTAAAATTCATATGAAACTAGAAAAGAGCCTGAATAGTAAAGGCAATTCTAAACGAAAGAATAGAGCTAGAGGCATCATGCTATCTTACTTCAAAATATAATACAGGGCTACAGTAACCAAAACAGCATGGTACTGGTACAGAAACAGACACATAGACCAACGTAACAGAATAGAAAGCCCAGAAATAATACAGCACACATACAGGTATCTGATCTTTGACAAAGTCGACAAAAACAAGTAATGGAGAAAGGATTCCCTATTCAACAAATGATGCTGAGATAATTGGCTAGCTATATGCAGAGAATTAAAACTGGTCTTTTTACTTACACCAGATTAAAAAAAAATAATAATTCAACATGGTTTTTGGTTTTAAATGTAAAACCAAAAATTATGAAAACCCTGGAAGACAACCTAGGCAATACCATTCAGGACACAGGCAGGGGCAAAGATTTCATGATGAAGATGCTAAAAACAATTACAACAAAAGTAAAAACTAACACATGGAATGTAATTTAACTAAAGAGCTTCTGCACAGCAAAATAATCAACAGAGTAAACAGCCTACAGAATGGGAAAAAAAATTGCAAACCATATATTTGACAAAAATCTAATATCCAGCATCTGTTAGAAACTTAAAGAGATTTACAGCAAAAAAAAAAAAAAAAAAAAAAAACAAACAAACAAAAAAACATTAAAATTGGGCAAAGGACATGAACATTTTACAAATATATATATATATATATGGCCAACAATCATATGAAGAAAAGCTCAACGTCACTGATTATTGAAGAAATGCAAATCTAAACCACAACGAGATACCATCTCACAGCAGTCATAATGGTGATTATTAAAAAGTCAAAAAACAACAGAGGCTGACAAGGTTGTGGAGAAAAAGGAACACTTACATATTGTTGCTGGGAGTGTAAATTAGTTCAACCATTGTAGAAGAAAGTATGGTGATTCGCCAAACACCTAAAGACAGAAATACCATTAGACCTACAAATCCCATTACTGGGTACATACCCAAAGGATTATAAATTATTCTTTTATAAAGACACATGCACACATATGTTGATTGTAGCACTATTCACAATAGTAAATACATGGAATCAACCTAATGATAGACTGGATAAAGAAAATGTTGTACATATACACCATGGATTACTATGCAGGCATCAAAAAGAACAAGGTCATATCCTTTGCAGGGACATGGATACGGTTGGAGGCCATTATCCTTAGCAAACTAACACAGGAACAGAGAGCTAAATACAACATGTTCTCACTTATAAGTGGGAATTAAATGATATGAACACATGGACACATAGAGGGGAACAACACACACTAGGGCCTATAAGACAGTAGAAAGTGAGAGGTGGGAGAGGATCCGAAAAAATAACTAATCAATACTAGTCTTAATACCTGGGTGATGAAATAATCTGTACAACAAACCCCCATGACACAAATTTACCTATGTAACAAACTCTGTGTATGAATTTACCTATATTACAAACCTATGTACCCCTGAACTTAAAAGTTAACTTAAAATATTCATGATACAAAATCTTCAATTTTAATTTCATTTGCCATTTTAATCTACATTTGATTTTATTTATTATTTGTATTATGTTTTAATTTTTAACTTTTATTTTAGGTTCAGGGGTATATGTGAAGTTTTGTTCTGTAGGTAAACTTGTGTCACGGAGGTTTGTTGTACAGATATTTCCTCACCCAGGTATTTAGCAGAGTACTCAATGGTCATCTTTTCCGTTCTTCTCCCTCCCTCTTCCCTCGACTCTGAAGTAGAGACAATGTCTGTTTACTTCTTCATGTTCATGAGTTCTCATCATTTAGCACAAATCATTGCAACAAAAGTAAACTTATTAGTAAAGAAATGCAGTATTTGGTTTTCTGTTTCTGCATTAGTTTGCTAAGGATAATAGCCTCCATCTCCATCCATATTCCTGCAAAATACACCATCTTGTTCTTTCTTATGGCCACACAGTGTTCAATGGTGTATATGCACCATTTTCTTCATACAGTCTGTCATTGATGGGCATATAGGTTGATTCCATGTCTTTGCTATTGTGAATAGTGCTGCAATGAACATTCACGTGCACGTGTCTTTATGGTAGAATGATTTATTGTGTCTATTTTTAAATAAAATAATTTGAAAATACTGATAATCTAAATGAGATTCATCAGTTCATATAGTCATTCAAGGCAAAAATAACCTAAGTATAACCAAATAATTTAGGATAAAAAATATGTTTTTAAGAACAGTTTGCAATATATGTTTATTTTAATCAGGTACTGTTGTTTTCAGAAACCTGGCAATAATAATTTCCTTAAACTAAGTTCCCCATACTATGACAAGTAAAACCTACAGTGAGGCTGATTAGGTGAAAATCTGTTTCTCTCTTAAGAAGAAATCTGATAATCAGAAGAAATTGATAGTTTTCAGATTAATAAAGGAACAAGAGTTACATACATGCAAAAATAACATAGTAGAAAAGTTCTAATGATAAGCAGAGATATACACAAATTGGTATTTTGTATGTTTTATTGGTATTTTGTGTGGTTTGTTCATAGTTTTTGATATTTTATAAAACACTTTAAAAATTGTGGCTAAATTGGATCGTATTTAATTAATATTCTTTCCTGAGGGTAATCTATACTCCTGTAAAAATTAACAATTATATTTTATGATCATTATGGTTATTTTCTTTTTCATCTTATTGTAGTGTTACAAACTGGAAGAAAACCTCCCAAAGTGAAGATTTTCGTGTAGACAAAATTTCAATTTTTTCTCTGGCAAATATTTAGGAGTGGACTGACTAGGCCATATTTTAGGTTATGTTTGACATTGTGTTTTAAATTTCCATTTTTCAGAGTGGTTGCAGCATTTTACATTGCTACTAATAATGTATGAGAGTTTCAGTTGCTCTGCATTGTCAGCACTTTCTGTTGCCATTGGTTTTAAATTTTAGCCATTTTAATAGATGTATGGTGGTATTACATTGTGTTTTCATTTTGCATTTTGCTGACAATGATGTGTAACATCTTTTCACATGTTTATTTTCCATCTATATATCAACTTGGGTTAAACGTCTGCTCAAATCTTTTGCCCATTTTTATGTAAACTTTTTATTTTGAGACTACAGACACACATGCAGTTGTAGGAAATAATACAGAGACATGCTCTATACCAAACACTCACTTTTCCCAATGGTAACTTCTGGTGTACTTATAGAATAATAACACAACCAGAAAAATAACATTGATAAAATCCATTGACCTTATTCGGAGTTCTCATTTTATATGCACTTGTGCATGTGCACACATGCGTATGCACATGCATGTGCATTTAGATCTATGCACTTTTATTAAAAAACAATTTCAATAATTTTGTTACAATGATTCCTCATGACACTCTATTGTAACTTCAGACACCTTGCTTTCTTCCTGAAGACATCCTTGTGGCCACTCATCTCTTCTTCATCTCTGTAATTCTGTCATTTTGAGAATGTTATAAAATTGAACACTAAGTATGGAAACTTTTGAGATAGGCTGTTTCTCACTGAGGGTATTTCATTAAGATTTTTCCAAGTTATTGTGTAAGTCAAGAGTTTGTTTCTTTATTGTTGAATATTGTTTTATGGTATGCATATATCACAGTTTGTGTATGTATTCACTCACGGAAGGGTAGGGCATATGGCTTGCCTCCACTGTTTGGCTATTATGAATTAGTCTGCTATAAATATTCATGTAAATACTTTGTGTCAACATAAATTTTCATTTCTTGGGTAATGCTCAAAACTACAATTGATAGGCATATGGGAAGCACATGATTAATTTCTAAGAAACATGACATACAATTCTCCAGATTGGTGGCATCTCCTTACGTTCCCAGAGCGTTGCATGAATGATGCAATTTCTCTCCATCTCCACCAGGATATGGTATTGTCACTATGTTGTTTCTAAGCCATCTGATAGGAGTGTAAGGACATCTCATTGAGGTTTTAATTTTAATTTTCTTGTAACTAGTAATGCTGAACATCTTTCAAGAGCTTATTTGCCGTTGCATGTTTCCTTCAATAAAATGTCTGTTTATATGTTTTGCCTTTCTTATTAGAGGTTTTTTTAAGTTTCTTTTTTTTTTTTTTTTTTTAACTCTTGAATTTTGAGAGCTCTTTAAAACTCTACTCACAAGTACTGTGTCATGTATGTAATTTGCAAAAACATTTCTGTCAATCAGGAGCTTGTCTGTTCATCCTTTTAATAGGACCACTTCACAGCAAAAGCTTTTTAATTTGACGTAGTCTAATTTACAGATTTTTCCTTTTATGGCTCATGTCTTTAGTGCCAAGTGTAAGAATTATTTGCCTTGCTCCAGATTTTAAGCATTTTCTCAAATTAATTTTTGAAAAACTTTTGTTGTTTACATACTATGTTTAATCTGTGATCTATTTTGAGTTAATTTTTATAACAAGAGTAAGGTTTATTGAATTATTTTCCCACATTGACAAAAGAAAATTGGCATCACTGTGTGGCTTTCTCATTTTTCTTTCTTTATTTCTTCTTCTAAAAGATAATGGGATACATGTGCAGAACGTGCAAGTTTGTTACATAGGTATACATGTGCCATGGTGGTTTGCTGTGCCTATTGACCTATCCACTAAGTTCGCTCCCCTCAGCCCCCATCCCCTAACAGGCCCTGGTGTGTGTTGTTCCCCTCTCTGTGTCCATGTGCTCTCAATGTTCAACTTCCACTTATGAGTGAAAACATGCGGTGTTTGGTTTTCTCTTCCTATGTTAGTTTGCTGAGGATGATGGCTTCCAGATTCATCCATGTCCCTGTGTAGGATATGATGGGCATTTGGGTTGGTTCCATGTCTTTGCTATTGTGAATAGTGCTGCAATAAACATACGTGTGCACATGTCTTTATGGTAGAATGATTTATATTTCTTTGGGTATACACCCAGTAATGGGATTGCTGGATAAAATGGTATTTGTGGCACTAGATCCTTGAGGAATGGCCACACTATCTTCCATTATGGTTGAACTAATTTACATTCCTATGAACAGTGTAAAAGTGTTTCTGTTTCTCCACAGCCTCGCCAGTATCCATAGTTAGCTGACTTTTTAATAATTGCCATTCTGACTAGATTGCTTGTTCACTCTAATGATAGTATCTTTTGCTGTGCAGAAGCTCTTCAGTTTAATTAGATTCCATTTGTCAATTATGGCTTTTGTTGCAATTGCTTTTGGTGTTTTAGTCATCAAGTCTTTGCCCATACCTATGTCCTGAATGGTGTTGCATAAGTTTTCTTCTAGGATTTTTATCATTTTTGGTTTTACATTTAAGTATTTAATCCATCTTGAGTTAATTTTTATAAGGTGTAAGGAAGGATCCAGTTCCAGTTTTCTGCATATAGCTAGCCAGTTTTCCCAGCACCATTTACTGAATAGGAGATCCTTTCCCTGTTGCTTGTTTTTATGGGATTTGTCGAATAACAGATGGTTGTAGATGTATGGTGTTATTTCTGAGGTCTCTGTTCTGCTTCATTGGGCTATATATCTGTTTTGGTGTCAGTACCATGCTGTTTTGGTTACTGTAGCCTTGTAGTATAGTTTTATGTCAGGTAGCATGATGCCTCCAGCTTTTTTCTTTATGCTTAGGACTATCTTGACTATATGGGCTCTTTTTTGATTCCATATGAAATTTAAAGTAGTTTTTTCTAATTCTATGAAGAATGTCAATGGTAGTTTGATGGGAATACCAGTGAATCCATAAATTACTCTGGACAGTATGGCCATTTTCATGATACTGATTTTTCCTATTCATGAGGATGAAATGTTTTTCCATTTGTTTGTGTCCTCTCTGATTTCCTTGAGCAGTAGTTTGTGGTTCTCCTTAAAGAGGTCCTTCACATCTCATGTTAGTTTTATTCCTGGGTATTTTATTCTCTTTGTAGTGATTACAAATGGGAGTTCATTCATGATTTTGTTCTCTGCTTCCCTATTGTGAGTGTAAATGAATGCTTGTGATTTTTGCACATTGATTTTGTATCCTGAGATTTTGCTGAAGTTGCTTATCAGTTCCAGAAATTTTGGGGCTGAGATAATGGTTTTTCTAAATGTAAAATCATGTCATCTGCAAACAGAGACAACATGACTTCCTCCCTTCCTATTTGAATACCCCTGGGCCTGAGCCCCTAGAAAGAGAGGTGGCCGCAGTCTCTGTGGAGCACCAGAATGGTAATTCTGTGGAATATGGGCAGCCAAGACAAATGAGTTTCCCCCCAGCAAAGCACACCCTCTCTGCCAAGGATCAAAATGCTTCGTTAAATGGGTTCTGCTCCCAATGCCATCCTACTGGGTGAGACCTTCCAACAGGGGTTGTCAGGCACCCTATACAGGAGCAATCCTACTGGCATCAGGTTGGTGCCCCTCGAGGTCAGAGGTCCCAGAAGAGGTAACAGGCACCCGTTTTTGCTGTTTTCCAGTCTCCTTAAGTGACATCTCCAGGCACATGAGAGAATTCATTGAATAGGGCCCAAAGTGAACCCCCAGAAAACAGCAGCCCCTACTGAAGAGAGACCTGGCTATTGAAAGAAAAACAAACAAGCAGAAAGCAACAACAACAAAAATGCCCCCACAAAAACCCCATCCAAGGGTCAGGAGCCTCAAAGACCATAACTAGACAAATTCATGAAGATGAGAAAGAATCAATGAGAAAGTCCTGAAAACCCAAAAGGCCAGAATGCCTCTTCTCCTCCAAATGATGACAACGTCTCTCCATCAAGCACACAGAACTGGACAGAGGATCAGATGGGTGAATTGACAGAAATAGGCTTCAGAAGATGGGTGATGAAAACCTACACTCAGCTAAAGGAGAATGTTCTAACCCAATGCAAACAAACTAAGAATCGTGATTAAAAAGTTGGAGGAATTGCTAACTAGAATAATTAGTTTATAGAGGAACACAAACGATCCGATGGAGCTGAAAAGCACAGCACAAGAATTTTGTGAAGTATACAAAGACATCAACAGATGAATTGACCAAGTGGAAGAAAGGATATCAGAGTTTGAAGACCACCTTACTGAAATAAGACATGCAGACAAGAAAAGAGAAAAGAGAATGACAAGGAATAAACAAAGCCTCCAGGAAATATGGAACTTCATAAAAAGACTGAACTTATGAGAGTCCTACAAAGAGACTTAGATTCCCACACAATAATATTGAGAGACTTTAACACCCCACTGTCACTTTTAGACAGATCGACAAGACAGAAATTAACAAGGATATTTAGGACTTGAACTCAGATCAGGATCAAGTGGACCTAGTAGATGTCTACAGATCTCTCTACCCCAAATCAACAGTATATACATTTTTCTCAGTGCCACATGGCACTTATTCTAAAATCAACCACATAATTGTAAGTAAAACACTCCTCAACAAATGCAAAAGAAAGGAAATCGTAGCAGTCTCTCAGACCACAGTGCAATCAAATTAGAACTCAGGATTAAGAAACTCACCTAAAACCACACAATTTCATGGAAATTGTAAAACCTGCTCCTGAATGACTCCTGGGTAAATAATGAAATTAAGGGAGAAATGAAGACGTTCTCTGAAACCAATGAGAACAAAGAGACAACATATCAGAATCTCTGGGACACAGCTAAAGCAGTGTTAAGAGGGAAATTTATAGCACTGAATGCTGACATCAGAAAGCTAGAAAGATCTCAAATTGACACCCTAACATCACAATTAAAAAAGATAGAGAGTCAATCTAATCCAAAAGCTAGTAGAAGGCAAGAAATAACTAAGATTGGGGAAGAATGGAAGGAGATAGAGACACAAAACCCCTCCAAAAAATCAACAAATCCAGGACCTTTTTTTTTTTTTTTTTTGAAAAAATTAACAAAATACACTGCTATCTAGACTAATAAAGAAGAAGGAAGCGAAGACTCAAATAGACACAATAAAAAATGCTAAAGGGGATATCACCACTGACCCCACAGATATACAAACTACCATCAGAGAACACTATAAACACCTCTATACAAATAAAGTAGAAAATCTAGAAGAAATTGATAAATTTCTTGATGCATACACCCTCCCAAAACTAAACCAGGAAGAAGTCTGATCCCTGAACAGATCAATAACAAGTTCTGAAATTGAGGCAGTAATTAATAGCCTACCAAACAAACAAACAAAAAAAGGCCCAGGACCAGACAGATTCACAGGTGAATCCTACCAGAAATATAAAGAGAAACTGGTACAATTCCTTCTGAAACTATTTCAATTGAAAAGGAGGGACTCCTTCTTAACTGATTTTATGAAGCCAGCATCATCCTGATACACCAAAAAGAGATACAACAAAAACAGCAAAACTTTGAGCCAATATCCCTGATGAACATCAATGCGAAAATTCACAATAAAATACTGGCAAACTGAATCCAGCAGCACATCAAAAAACTTATCCACCATGATCAAGTTACCTTCGTTCCTGGGATGCAAAGCTGGTTCATGCATGCATCAATAAACATAATTAATCACATAAAAAGAACCAAAGACAAAAACCACATGGTTATCTCAATAGATGCAGAAAAGGACTTTGATAAAATTATTTTGTTTTGCGCTTACAGTTTTCAGTAGGAAATCTGTGATTATTCTTACATTTGTTTATATGTCAGGGGTCTCATAGCCAATCCCCACACTTTGTTTCACTAGAATGACTCAGAGGAATCCGAGACAGTTGTATTCATGAAACAATTTATTACAATGGTCAGCAAGAGAGAAATTTGGAGGGTAAATATATTCAGACTCTGCATGTATTTTTTTTTTTCCTCCTCTGAGGGTCCACATTTGAGTGTGTGTTTTCTGCAGCAACAAAAATGCAGTAATACATGTGCAATGTTTCTGCCCTGGGAAGTCCATCAGAAACTCAATGCCCCCAAATTTGAATAGAAGCCAGTCATGGAGGCATTCTTTGCCAGCCACAATTATCACAACTTCAGACTCTTTCAAAAAGTAAAATAAGTTTTTAGTGTTTGAGGAAGGCAAAACAAACTTACCAGTTTAAGGAAACTTCTGGCATTTGGGTTCACAGATTACAGCCAAAATATAGCCCTGTTAGTAAACTCTTCAAAAGATCAACCCTGCTATGTTAATTCCTATTTGCACTTTGTCTAATATGTCCTTACTTGAAAACTATTATCAGAATTTTTTCAGGTGGCAAGATAAGGCCAATCTGCAGTATTAACATTAGTCACATCTTCTAATGGCCCCGAGTTTCACCAGATAAAACAGATCCGATTAATGATATAGATCTTTATTAGGAACCAAGTGGCCTTCTCATGTTTCTATATTAACCTTTTCCCCTGTCCTAGAGCATTAATTTAGATACAGATAATATGCTAATAATTTATACAGACGTCAGCTTAGCATGCAAGGCACATGTCTATGGCAAATGGTAATATCTGTAACAATTCTGGTGAGTGAATTGATGTTGATTTGAATATTTTCAGAGCTAAGGCAATAGCATGGTCACTTAGCTAAAGCCAGGGAACACAAGCAAGAATCATAATTCCAGAAGACACACATGATACCTCCAGCACAGGTATCCTTTGTAAATACTTTTTTTAATTGATATGTAAAAATTTTAAATATTTTTGGAAAGCATGTGATATTTTGATACCTTTATACAATGTGTAATGTTCGAATCAGGGTAGTTGGGATATTTATCACCTCAAGTATTTATCTTTCTTTGTGTTGGGAGCATTAAAAATCTTCTAGCTATTTTGAAAACTACAATACCACCTTTTTTTATCCATTTATCCATTGACTAATTCTTAGGTTACTTTCATATCTTGGCTATTGTGAATAATGATGGAATAAACACGAAAGAGAAAATATGTCTGGAATATACTCATTTCCTTCTTTTGAATATATACCCAGCAGTAGGATTATTAGATAATTTATTATTAGATATGAAATTTAAAGTAGTTTTTTCTAATTCTGTGAAGAAAGTCAGTGGTAGCTTGATGGGGATGGCATTGAATCTATAAATTACTTTGGGCAGTATGGCCATTTTCATGATATTGATTCTTCCAATCCATGAGCATGGAATGTTTTTCCATTTGTTTGTGTCCTCTCTTATTTCCTTGAGCAGTGGTTTGTAGTTCTCCTTGAAGAGGTCCTTTGCATCCCTTGTAAGTTGCATTCCTAGGTATTTTATTCTCTTTGTAGTAATTGTGAATGGGAGTTCACTCATGATTTGGCTCTCTGTCTATTATTGGTATATAGGAATGCTTGTGGTTTTTGCACATTGATTTTGTATCCTGAGACTTTGCCGAAGTTGCTTATCAGTTTAAGGAGATTTGGGGCTGAGACCATGGGGTTTTCAAAATATACAATCATGTCATCTGCAAACAGAGATAATTTAACTTCCTCTGTTCCTATTTGAATACGCTTTGTTTCTTTCTCTTGCCTGATTACCCTGGCCAGAACTTCCAATATATGTTGAATAGGAGTGGTGAGAGAAGGCATCCTTGTCTTGTGCCAGTTTTCTCTCAGCATTTGCTTGACTGTAAAGGATTCTATTTCTCCTTCACTTATGAAGCTTAATTTGGCTGAATATGAAATCCTGAGTTGAAAATTATTTAAGAATGTTGACTATTGTCCCCCACTCTCTTCTAGCTTGTAGGGTTTCTGCAGAGAGATCTACTGTTAGTCTGAAGGGCTTCCCTTTGTGGGTAAGGGAAGCTGCCCTTAACATTTTTTCTTCATTTCAACCTTGGTGAAGCTGATGATTATGTGTCTTTGGGTTGCTCTTTTCGAGGATTATCTTTATGGTATTCTCTGTATTTCCTGATTTGCATGTTGGCCTGTCTTGCTAGGTTGGGGAAGTTCTCCTGGATAATATCATGAAGAGTGTTTTCCAACTTGGTTCCATTCTCCCCGTCACTTTCAGGTACACCATTAAAACGTAGGTTTGGTCTTTTCACATAGCCCCATATTGCTTGGAGGCTTTGTTCATTCCTTTTCATTCCTTTTTTCTCTAATCTTGTCTTCATGCTTTATTTCATCAAGTTGATCTTCAATCTCTGATATCCTTTCTTCTGCTTGGTCAATTCAGCTAGTGATACTTGTGTATGCTTCACAAAGTTCTTGTGCTGTGTTTTTCAGTTCCATCAGGTCATTTATGTTCTTTTCTAAACTGGTTATTCTAGTTAGCAATTCCTGCAACCTTCTTTCAAGGTTCTTAGCTTCCTTGCATTGGACTAGAATATGTTCCTTTAGCTTCGAGGAGTTTGTTATTACTCAACTTCTGAAGCCTACTTCTGTCAATTTGTCAAACTTATTCTCCATCCAGCTTTGTTCCCTTGCTGGTGAAGAGTTATGATCCTTTGGAGGAGAAGAGGCATTCTGGTTTGTAGGATTTTCAGCCTTTTTGCGCTGGTTTTTCCTCATCTTCATGGATTCATCTACCTTTGGTCTTTGATGTTGGTGACCTTCAGATGGGGTTTTTGTGTGGACTTTTTTTTGTTGATGTTGATGGTATTCCTTTCCATTTGTTAGTTTTCCTCCTAACAGTCAGGCCTCTCTGCTGCAGGTCTGCTGCAGTTTGCTGGAGGTCCACTCCAGACCCTGTTTTCGTGGGTATAACCAGCTGAGGCTACAGAACAGCAAAGATTGCTGCCTGTTTCTTGCTCTAGAAGTTTCGTTCCAGAGGAGCACCCACCAGATGCCACCCAGAGCTCTCCTGTATGAGGTGTCTGTTTACCCCTGCTGGGAGGTGTCTCCCAGTTAGGAGGCACGGGGTCAGGGACCCACTTGAGGAGGCAGTCTATCCCTTAGCAGAGCTAAAGTGCTGTGTTGGGAGATCCACTGCTCTCTTCAGAGCCAGCAGGCAGGAACGTTTAAATCTGCTCAATCTGCGCCCACAGCCACCCTTTCCCCGAGGTGTTCTGTCCCAGGGAGATGGGAGTTTTATCTATAAGCCCCTGACTGGAGCTGCTGCCTTTCTTTCAATGATGCCCTGCCCAGAGAGGAGGAATCTAGAGAGGCAGTCTGGCTACAGCGGTTTTACTGAGTTGTGGTGGGCTCGTCCCAGTTTGAGCTTCCCAGAGACTTTGTTTACACTGTGAGGGGAAAACTGCCTACTCAGGCCTCAGTAATGGCGAACACCCCTCCCCCCACCAAGCTCGAGCATCCCAGGTCAAATTCAGACTGCTGTGCTGGCAGTGAGAATTTCAAGCCAGTGGATCTTAGTTTGCTGGGCTCTGTTGGGGTGGGATCCACAGAACTAGACTACTTGACTCCCTGGCTTCAGCCCCCTTTCTAGGGGTTTGAACTATTCTGTCTCACTGGCATTCCAGGCGCCACTGGGTTATGAAAAAGAAAAAAAGAGAAACTCCTGCAGCTTGCTCATTGTCTACCCAAAAGGCCTCCCAGTTTTGTGCTGGAAACCCAGGGCCCTGGTGGCACAGCACCCGAGGGAATGTCCTGGTCTGCGGGTTGTGAAGACTGTGGGAAAAACATAGTGTCTGGGCCAAAGTGCACTGTTTTTCATGGCACAGTCCCTCACAGCTTCCCTTGGCTAGGGGAAGGAGCTCCCCGACCCCTTGCACTTCCTAAGTGAGGCAATGCGCCACCCTGCTTTGGCTCACCCTCCGTGAGCTGCACCCACTGTCTACCCAGTCCCAATGAGATGAGCCAGGTACCTCAGTTGGAAATGCAGAAATCACATGCCTTCTGCATTGATCTCACTGAGAGCTGCAGACCGGAGCTATTCCTATTTGGCCATCTTCTGGCTTTACTCTTATACTTTACCTTCCCACTAACAGTGTATGAATGTTTCCCTATTTAGGCATCCTCATCAGCACTTGTTATATTTTTGTCTTTCTAATAATAACCATTTTAAATTAAGTTAGACAATATCTCATTGTGGTTTTTGGTTTGCATTTCCTTGATGATTAGTGATGTAGAGCTTTTTAAAATATACCTGTTGGGTATTTGTGTGTCTTCTTCTGAGAAATGTCTATTTAGGCTTTTTGCACATTTTATGAATTGGATTATTTCTTTTATGTTATTGAGTTGTGTGAGTTCTTTTTATATTCTAGTTATTAATCCCTTGTGGAATAGATCGTTTATAAATATTTTCTTGCATTCTGAAGGTTTTGTCCTCACTTTGTTGAAAGCTTCCTTTACTTTGCAGAAACTTTTAAGCTTGATGCAATCTCATTTGTCTATTTCTGATTTTGGATTTTGTTGTCTGTTCTTGTAGGCCTCACCCAAAAACTTTTGCCCAGATCAATGTCCTGAAGTGTTTTCCTATAATTTTTCTTAAGTAGTTTCTTAGTTTCAGGTGTTCCATTTAAGTTTTTGTTTGTTTGTTTGTTTGCTTGTTTAGAGATGGCGGCTTGCTCTGTGGCCCAGGCTGGAGTGCAGTGGCACGATCTTGGCTCACTGCAACCTCCCCCTCCTGAGTTCAAGCAGTTCTCCTGCCTCAGCCTCTCAAGTAGCTGGGACTACAGGTGTGGGCCACCATGCCTGGCTAAACATTTAAGTTGTTAATCCATTTTGACTTGATGTTTGTATATGGTAACAGATGAGAAATCCAGTTTTATTATTAAGTGTATGAATATCCAGTCTTCCCAGCACCATTTATTAAAGAGACTATCTTTTCCATATTGCACAGTTTTGGCACCTCTATTGAAAATTAGAGAGTTGTAAAAGCATTGATCTGTATCTGTGTTACCTATTCTATTTACATCGTCCGATTCTATTCCATTGCTCATGCTTTTTCTTATGCTAGCACCATGCTGTTTCAGTTAATATAACGTTATTGTATAATTTGAAATTAGATTGTGTGATTCCCCTAGCTTTTGTCTCCAACCGCTGTTGCTTTTTGGCCTCTGTGGTCGCATAAAAGTTTTACTATTTTTTTTTTTATGTGAAGAAAGCCATTGGCATTTTCATATGAATTGTATTGATTTTCTTTTTTATTTCAAATTCATGGGTACAAGTTTGTTACATTGATATATTCTGCAATGCTGAGGTTTGATCTTCTCTTCAACCTATCAAATAGTGAACATAGTAGCCAATAAGGAGTTTTTCAACCCTTGCATCCCCTCCCTGTCTCCCTGCTTTGAATTCCCCAGTGTCTATTGTTTTCATCTTTGTGTCCGTGTGTACCCATTGTTTAGCTCCCACATCTAAGTAAGAACATGTGATATTTAATTTTCTATTTCTGTTTTAGTCCCCCTAAGATAATGGGCTCCAGCTGCATCTATGTTGCTGCAAAGAACATGCTTTCATCTTTTTTTTTTTTTTTTTTTTGCCTGCTTAGTATTCCATGGTGTATGTATACCACATTTTGTTAATTTGATTGAATGTTGATGGAACCTAGGTTGATTCCATGACTTTGTTATTGTGAACAGTGTTGCAATAAACATGAAAGTGCAGGTGTATTTTTGATAGATTATCTATTTTCTTGGCTCTAAACTTAGTGATGAGACTGCTGGGTGGAATTGTGGTTCTACTTTTTATTCACTGAGGAATCTCCAAACTGCTTGTCATGGGGCAGAACTAATTTACCTTCCCACAAATACTATTATTGAGAGGTGAAGCCAGCTGGGCTTCTGGGTCGGGCGGGGACTAGGAGACCTTTTCTGTACAGCTAAAGGATTGTAAATGCACCAATCAGCACTCTGTAAAAATGCACCAATCAGCACTCTGTGTCTAGCTAAAGGTTTGTAAACCACCAAACAGCACTCTGTAAAAACGCACCAATTAGTGCTCTGTGTCTAGCTAAAAGTTTGTAAACGCGCCCATCAGCACTCTGTAAAAACACACCAATCAGCACTCTGTAAAATGGACCAATCAGTGCTTTGTAAAATGAACCAATCAGTAGAATGTGGGTGGGGCCAAATAAGGGAACAAAAGCTGGCCACCTGAGCCAGCAGTGGCAACTTCCACCCTGTGGAAGCTTTGTTGTTTTGCTCTTCACAATAAATCTTGGTGCTGCTCACTCTTTGGGTCTACACTACCTTTATGAGCTGTAACACTCACTGCAAAGATCTGTGGCTTCACTCCTGAAGTCAACGAGACCACAGACCCACCAGAAGGAAGACCTTCTGGACACATCTGAACATCTGAAGGACCATACTCTGGACACACCATCTTTAAGAACTGTAACACTCACCACGAGGGTCCGCAACTTCATTCTTGAAGTCAGCGAGACCAAGAACCCACCGTAAGGATCCAATTCCAGACGCATTATATGTTCCCTGCACCCCTGACAATATCTATTATTTTTTGACTATTTAATAATAGTTATTCTGACTGGCATGAGTTGTTATCTCATTGTGAGTTTAATTTCCATTTCTTCAATTATTAGTGATGTTGAGCTTTTTTTTCAATATACTTATAAGCCACTAGTATGTCTTTTTTTGAGAAGCATCTTCTCATATCCTTTGCTCACTTTTTCATGGGGCTATCTGTTTTATTTCTTGTTATGTTTAAGTTTCTTGTGAATTTAGGACATTAGTCCTTTGCTAAATGAATAGTTTGCAAATATTTTCTACCATTCTGTAGGCTATGTGTTGACTGTGTGGATAGTTTATTTTGCTATGTGGAAGCTCTTTAGTTTAATTAGATACTGTTTGTCAATTTTTGCTTTCATAGCAAAATGTGGATCCCGTTTAATTTCCTGCATGAAGCTAGTCAATTTCCCAGTACCACTTATTGAATGAGGTCTCCTATCCCCCGTGTTTAGTTTTATCTTTTTTTTTTTTTTTTTTTTTTAAGATCAGTTGGGTGTAGGTATGTGGCTTTGTTTCTGGGTTCTCTATTCTGTTCCATTGGTCTATATGTCCATTTTTGTAAGAGTGCCATGCTTGTTTTTTTGTTTTTTTTTTGTTTTGTTTTTGTTTTTGCTTTTGTTTCTCTGTAGCCTTGTGATATGATTTGGCTGTGTCCCCACAGAAATCTCATCTTGAATTGTAATTCCCATAATCCCCACATGGCCGTGTGTCATGGGAGGGACCTGGTGGGAGGTAATTGAATCATGGAGTGGTTACCTCCATGATGTTCTCATGATAGTGAGTGAGTTCTCACAAGAGCTGATGGTTTTGTAAGTGGCTTTTCATCTTTTGCTTGGCACTTCACCTTCCTGCTAGCATGTGAAGAAGGGCATGTTTGCTTCCCTTTACTCCATAATGATAAGTTTTCTGAGGCCTCCCCAGCCCTGCGGAACTGTGAGTCAACTAAACCTCTTTTTTTAATAAACTAGCCAGTCTCAGGCAATTCTTTACAGCAGCATGAGAACAAACTCATCACGCTTTAATAAAGTTTGAAGTGAGATTACATGATGTGTCTTGCTTTATTCTTTTGTGTAAGATTGCTTTGGCTATTTAGGCTCTTTTTTGGTTTCATATAAATTATATAATTATTTTTTAATTCTGTAAACATTATGTTGGTAATTTGATAAGAATAGTGTTGAATTTGCATATGTCTTTGGATAGTATATGGATTTTGATTATATTGATTCTGTCAATTTATGAGCATGGAATTGTCTTCCTTCTGTTTGTGTCATCTGTAATTTCTTTCATCTTTCTTTTGTAGTTGTCTTTATAGAAATCTATCAACTACTGGCCAGGCAGGGTGGCTCATGCCTGTAATCCCAGCACTTTGGGAGGCTGAGGCAGATGGATCAACAAGTCAGGAAATCAAGATCATCCTGGCTAACACGGTGAAACCTTGCCTCTACTAAAAATACAAACAAACAAAAAAAAAAAAAAAAAATGAGCTGGGTGTGGTGGCAGGCACCTGTAGTCCAAGCTACTTGGGAGGCCGAGGCAGGAGAATGGCATGAACCTGGGAGGTGGAGCTTGCAGTGAGCCAAGATTGCACCACTGCACCCTAACCTGGGAAACAGAGCGAGACTCCACCTCCAAAAAAAAAAAAGAAAGAAAGAAAAAGAAATCTATCAACTACTTGGTTAGATATATTGGTAGGTATTTTTTGTAGTTTTTGTAAATGAAACTGCATTCCTGATGTGGTTCTCACCTTGAATGTTATTGGTGTATAGAAATGCTACTGACTTTTGTACATTGATTTTGTATCCTGAAACTTTACTAAATTCACCTATCTAATCTAGGAGTCTTTGGAGCAATATTCCGAATTTTCTAGGTAAAGAATCATAACCTCAGTGATCAAAGATAATTTACCTTTCTTTTTTCCTATTTAGATGCATTTTATTTCTTTATCTTGCCTTATTGTTCTGACTAGGACTTCCAGTACTATGTTGAATAGGAGTGGTGAGAGTGGATATCCTAGTGTTGTTCCAGTTTTCAGGGGCAATGCTTTCAACTTTTGCCTCCTCAGGGTGATGTTGACGTTGGATTTTCTCATAAATGGCTCTTAATATTTTGAGTTCTAGTATTTCAATGCATAGATTTTTTTTAGGGATTTTGTCATGAAGAGATACATGATTTTATCAAATGCTTTTTCTTCGTCTATTTAGATTTTATACAGTATTTTTTTTTATTAATTCAGTTTATTTGGTAAATAATATTCATTGATTTGTGTATATTGAGTCATCTTTGTATTTTAGAAACAAAGCCCCGCATTTTTTATGAATTATCTTTTTGATCTGCTGCTGGATTCTGTTTGTCATTTTTTTTTTTTTTTTTTTGGTGGGGGGGACTTTCATTTCTTTGTTCAGACAACAGCAAAGAAATAAAACCAGAAGCTTATTGTCTTTGGTTTTAATTCCTTTATTGTGTCATTGCCAGATTTTGTTATCAAGATGATACTGATTTCATTAATTAGTCAGGGAGAAATGCTTCCTGGTCAATCTTTTGGAATAATTTCTGTGTGATTGGTATCACCTCTTCTTTGTACATCTGGCAGAGATTGATTATGAATCCCTCTGGCCCAGGGTTTTTGTTGGTGGGTAGTTTTCTTATTACAAATTCAATTTCATAACTCATTATTGGCCTATTTAGTGTTTCAGTTTTTTTCTGGTTCAATATTGCAGGTTATGTGTCCCTAGGAATTTACCCATTTCATTTGGATTTTCTATTTTGTGCATATAGAAGTGTTCATGGAAGTGTCTGAAAATCTGTTCTGTTTCTGTAAGAAGATTTATAATGCCATCTTTGTCATTTCTCATTTTACTTATCTGGATTCTCTTTTATCTATTTTACAATCTACCTGGTGGTCTATTAATGTGGTTTATTCTTTCAAAAAACTAACTTTTAGTTTTATTTACAATTTGTATGGCTTCTTTGGTCTGAATTTCATGTAGTTCTCCTCTGATTTTAACTATTTCTTTTTTATGATAGTTTTGAGTTTAGTTCATCTTTGATTTTCTAGTTCCTTTATGTGTGACATTGGTTTGTTAATTTGAGAGTTTTCTAACTTCTTCATGTAGGCATTTAGCACTATAAATGTTCCTTTTAACATTGTTTTGGCCATATCTCAGAGATTTTTGTTTATTATGTGTCTTTTTATTTGTTTCAAATAATTTTTTGATCTATGACTTAATTTCATTCTTTACCTAGAAACAATTAAGAGGCAAGTTATTTAGTTTTCATGTATCTAAATATGCAGGTACTGGAATGTCAAAGGTCACCATTCATATTCAACTCAAATAACAATACCCCAATATATATTATAATAACCTCTCAAAGGTCAAAGACAAAGAGAATCCTGCAAGAAGTGAGAAAAAAGGAGAAAAAAAAACCACACACATAAGGGAGATTCAATATTCCTAGAAGAAGACTCCTTAGCAGAAAACTTACAGGCCAGGAGGGAGAGGGCAATATATTCATAGTACTGAAGAAAAAATAGTGTAGTAAAAAAATGCTGAATCCAGACAAGCTGTCCTTTAGAAATGAAGTAGACAGGGCAACTTCCCCAGACAAACAAAAGCTGAGGGAATTTATTAATACCACACATGTCTCATAAGAAATGCTAAAGAAAGTTCTTCAAACTTAGAAATATGTTAAAGTGATTGCTACACAAATATTGTCATCATTGTGTGTAACCCATTTATATCTTCAATAAGAAAAGAAAAAAACTATTAAAATGATAACTACAACAATTTGTTTAGAGATAGACAATATAAAAATGTAAATTTTGACATCAAAAATTCAAAATGTGGGGGCAAAGGAAGTTAATGTTTACAGGGTTTTTTGTTGGTTCATTTATTTTGTTGTAATAAAAGTTAAGTTGCTATTAAGTTACAAATAACTTTTTATAGCTCTAGGATTTTTATAAGCTTCATGTAGCCACAAGGGGAAAACCTCTAGTAGACACACTACAAATAAAAAATAAACAATGAATCAAAACATTAGAATGTTTTTCTCTGGTAGACTAAATTACATAACCTCAAAGAAAGTTAGAAGAAAAGGAGTAATAAAAGAGAGGAGTCACTAAACAACTAAAAAACAAGTAACAAAATGACAGTAGTTAGTTGTTAACATTTAATAATAATATTGAATGTAAATGGAATAAATTATTCAATTAAAGACATAATGGGGCCGATTTTGATTAAAAAACAAGAGTCAACAAGATGCTTTTTACAAGAAAATCACTTCACCTATAAAGACACACATAAAATAAAAGTTAAGGGATGGAAAAGGATATGCCATCCAAATAGAAACCATTTAGGAGCAGGAGTAGCTATGCTTATGTAACATAAAATGGACTTGGTCTAAAACTGTAATAAGAGACAAAAGAGTCATTATATAATGATAAAGGTGTCAATTCAGAAAGAGAACATAACAATAGTAAATATATGTGTACTTAACACTGGAGCACTAGAATATATAAAGCAAATATTGTTAGATCTAAATGGAGAGCAATACTGCAGCACAATAATAACAGAAGACTTCAACACCTTACTTTTAGCAATGGACAGATCATTTAGGCAGAAAATCAACAAAGAAACATCACAGTTAAACTACTCTATACCCTAGAACAAGTTGAGCTAACAGAACACTTCAGAACACTGTATTCTACAAACAGCTACAGCATACACATGTTTTTTCTCATCAGCACGTGGACTATTTCCCAGGATAGACCTTATGTTCAGCCACAAAATAGGTCTCAAAAATTCAAAAAATCAAAATCATATCAAGTATGTTTTCTAACCACAGCAGAATAAAGCTATGAAATCTATAACAAGCAGAGCTCTGGAAACTGTACAGGTATATGGAACTTAATGTGCTCCTGAATGACCAATGGGACAATGAAGAAATTAAAAATAAAAATGTAAAAGTTTTTTAAACAAGTAAAATAGAAGCTCAACATACCAAAAGCTATGTGCTAAGTAAAAGCAGCACTAAGGGTGACGTTTATAGCAAAAACAAAACAAAACAAACAACAACAAAAAATCAAAACAATGGAAAGATATCAAATAAATAACTTGATTATGTACTTCAAGGAAACAGAAAGGCAAAAACAAACCAAACCCAACATTAGTGTAAACAAGTTTGTACAAAATTTTTGTATACTTTGTAACAAATATTTTTTGTATCTAGAGCTTGATTCATTTATATTTATTATTAAGATTATATATTATGACTTATTTTTGTCTTTTCTGTTTGTGCTGTTTTTCTAATTTATTTATCTTTCTTAAATGTTTCTGGATCTATAGTTTTTCTATGCCTTACTACACATTTGATTTTGGTAGTGTTCTTTTAGTGACTATTTGTATTATTTTAAAATGCATACTTAATATAGCAACATGAAAAATTAATGTACATCTTCAACTTTTTCCAGTTCATATATGAAACCACTTCTTGAGTTTCAATCACTTATTTTAGGATGTATTGATAACCTTGTCATCTACCCTGTGCAATGCTGCCTCAACTACCATGGAGTTCCTTAGCCATTGGGTTTATAACCTGTAAATCTGTTTCAGATGTGCCTTTGATTAGTCAACAAGTAATTGATTATGTACAGGAAATATCATTGTAAAGAAAAAGTAATACATCAGTTATCATCTTTGATTAAGCCTTTTTTGTTTTATTTTTATTCTCAGCATCCTAGTCCTTAATATCCTCTGATAACAGTATAAAAGAAGTATGAAATAATAATTGCAAATGCACCAATTACTTCCAAACCAGCATGAAAGTTGTTCAAAAGAACTTATTTTTAGATACATTTCTTCTGGGGAAAAAAATGTATTCTGCGATTAGCATTTCTAAATGTATCTTTATATCATGCCATGGTTACTAAAACATTTTACATAAAACATAATTTGAAGAAATAAAGAATGCCCTTTAAGATGGGAGGCTGAGAAAGAAGAATCACTTCAACCTGGGAGGCAGAGGTTGCAGTGAGCCAAGATCTTGCCACTGCACTCCAGCCTAGGTGACAGAGTAAGACTCTGTCTCAAAAAAAAAAAAAAAAAAAAAAAAAAGATATAGATTATTAAGTGAAGTCTTCTCATTGTACAATAGATCTCTTCAATTTATTCCTCCTATACGAGGACATTTTGTGACATTTTGTATTCTTTGACCAATATTTTTCCACCTCATTCCCCTGGCCCCAGTTAACTACCATCCTACTCTCTACTTCTAGGAGTTTATCTATTTAAAATGCATATGTAAGTGAGGTCCTATAGTATTAGTATTTCTTTTCCTGGCTTATTTGACTTAATATAATGTCCTCTAGCTTCATTCATGTTCTCATAAATAGCAGAATTGAATTCTTTTTAAAGGCTAAATAATATTCCATTGTGTATATATGCCCCATCTTCTGTAGTCATCTGTTGATGGACACTTAGGTTAGTTCTATATCCTTGAAATTGTGAATAATGATGCAATAACCATAGGCCTGCACATATTTTTTTAACATACTTATTTATGTGTTTTTGGAAAATCACTAAAAGAGTGATTTTAAGTGTTCTCACCACAAAAAAGTGATAAACATGTGAAGTAGTGCATAGGTTAATTAGCTTGATTTAGCCATTCCACAATATTTCAAGCCACCTTATTGCACATGACAAATTTATACAAGTTTTGTCAACAAAAAAAATTAATTTTTTAAAAGAAAATAAAACATAAAATAGTCAAACATATAGCAAAATTTCAGACATAAATCTAATCATATCAATAACGGCAACAAATTCTAATGGACTATATCCTCCAGTCAAAGAGGAGAGATGTTCCAACCAGATAAATAAATCAATGTAAAATACTATGTTTTATATGATTCTATTAAAATTAAATATCTAGGAAAGACATCTTTATAGAGACATAATGCAGATTGTTTGTGGGTGGCTGGAAGGATTAGTGACAGTAGACTGCAAATGAGTACAGGGCGACTTTTTGAAGTGATGGGAATGTTCTAAAAGTGATTTATAGTCATGGCAGCATAACTCATTCATTTACTAAAAAAATCGTTGAACTGTACAACCATAATTCTGTGGCATGTACATTGTAATGAATAAAGCTATTAGAATATAATTCATTAAAGCATTCCATGCAGTAATCAAAAAACATCACCGAAAATCAAGAGGGCAATTTTCAAATGGTCTCCCAGTCTGCCTTCTTCCCATTGGCAGGATTAACATTTAGGCCACAGATTACACATGAAATTCTTTGTATTATCAATTACTTCATTATTTTTAATTGAAAACTCATTCGAGGTACACATTTAACTTGCTAATTATAGTGCCAGTAAAACTGATGATATACAAATGTGCTATAGTGGATCTAGTTCTGTAGTTGATAAGAGCACACAGCCTTTTGACTAATAGATAAATCTGCTCACTTACGTATCAAATATAGTACTGTGGGATAAATGTGTCTTTCAAAATTCATATGTTGAAACTTAACCACCAATGTGATAAGTTTAAGGTGGAGCCTTTAGGATGTAATTAAGTCATGAGGGCAGATCTTTATGAAATGACATGAGGGAGTGGATTGATCCTTTTTGTTCCTTCTTCCATGTGAGATTGCAGTGTTTTTCCCTTCTGGAAGATACAACAAAATGATGCCATCTTTGAAGTGGAGACTCAACTGGAAACTCAACATACTAAAAACTATGGGCTAAGCAAAAACAGTATTAGGATTGTTGTTTTTGGCAGATACTCAATCTGCCAGCACGTTGACCTTGGATTTCCAGACCTGTGAGAAATAAATTTCCATTCTTTATAAATTACCCAGCCCTGGGTACTTTGCTACAGCAATACAAACAGACTAAGATGGAAAATTTTCTACACATGAACTCTAGTAAAAACATCACTTGGATATAAATATATTAAAACATTTTTGCAAAAAGACTATAAAACTATTTCCCCCACATGTAGAAGAAAATGTGCCAGAAGGTCATGTTTAAAATTATATTCTTAATGGAAATTAATTACCCAGACACAGTTGCCTTGTTACCAACAATTCTAGTAGATAATCTGTTCATTAACTTGTAAAAGTTTTATGACTCGTAAAACCTTCATAAATAGTCCATTCATATCTAATATAAGCCTTAATTTTACAAACAATCATATAACTTTTGCAAGGTACCTTCAAATCCATATTTATGTAACCCACTTTGAATTATAATTTTGTAATGCTGAACTGTCCATATATTTTTATAATCAGTTTATACCTAGCAAGATACTAGATACTCTGCAAAAGTTTGATACTGCTGCTACTACTGCCGTTACTGCTGCTACTACTATTATTACTGCTACTACTGTTATACTACCACTATTAATACTAATGGCTAGTATTTGTTTTGCTCTTATTATATTCCGGACATTGTGCTAAATGGCATATTATTTAATTTAATTCCTATTGTGACTCATCTATGTAAGTGCAAAGTTACAAATACTATTTTATCCATATTGTGACTCATCTATATAAGTAATCTTATTTCACCATTTTATAAATAACAAACCTGGGGTTTAGAGTAAATAAAGTGGATAAATAAAGTATGCTACCCCCAGATAATGGACTATTATCTAGAGCTAAAAGTAAATGAGGTATTAAGCCATGAAGGACATGGAAGGAACTTAACATGCCCACTTATCACTGAGTAAAATAAGCCAATTTGAAAAGGTTACATACTATATGATTCCAGCTAGATTACATTCTAGAAAAGGCACAACAGTGTGGGAATATTGGAACCAATTAAAAATTCAGTTTGCCAAAGATTATGGAAAAGGAAAAGCTGAGTAGGTGGAAGACGAAGGATTTCCAGAGTGGTCAAACTACTCTGTATTATACTATAATGGGGGACATATGTCATTATACATTTGTCCCAAACTGATAGAATGTACACAAAAAGTGAATCCTAATGTAAACTATGGACTCTGAGTAATAATGATGTGTCAATTTAGGTTCATCAGTTATAACAAATGTATCAGTCTGATGGGGGATTTTGAGAATGGGGGAGGTTATGCATGTATGGGAGTAGCGGGTATATGGAAAATCTCAATACCTTCAGCTCAATTTTGGTGTGATCCTAAAATTGCTCTAAATGTTAAAGTCTATTAAAAATATCTGAAGAGAGCTAGAAAAAAAAATGAAATTAATGATCAATGAAAGAAGACTAACTCTAACTGATTATGAACAAATTTTGATTATTTTTATCACACACCACATTCAACATATCAGGAATTCTATCAACTCTACATCCACAATATAGTTAGAATCAGCCCTCTCTTTAACTTTTCCACCGCTATCTTTCAATATAAGTTATTATATTATCTTAAGTGGAATACTGTAAAAATATTTTAGGTAGATTTCTTGATTCTGCTTTCACCCTCTGAAAATTAGTTCTGCAATCATTAGCCACAGGAATTTTCCTGAAATAAACACGCCTTGCGATTTCTCATTTTCCAAACCCCAATGTCTTCCTATTGTGCTCAGAAAAAATACAGTTTCTTATTATTTTATCAGGTTCTATTCACCGCCAACCTCTAAGACCTCACTTGTATTCACTCACCCTCATATGCATTATATTTTATTTACAACAGTCTTTTATTTTTCTTTCTTTTTCTTATTTATCAAACATACCGATATAACTCGTGCCTTGCCTTTATTCTTTCTGCCTGGAATTCTCTGTCCCCATATCTTCAACAGGCTGGTCATTTCTTGTTATTCAAGTCTCAGCACAAATGTCACCTAATCTAACTTCCCCTGCCCCCTTATCATTCTCTATCAGCTCACCCTATCTTATTTGCTTAACTACCTGAAATCTTTTGATTTATTGGATAATTTGTCGGCTTGTGCACCTTACTATAACAAATGCACTCTAAGAGCAGGCAGTCACCTTCCTTGTATGTCCACTGTTGTATTCTTAGGTCATTTTATGGCTTTGCTACCTAAAACATTTTAAACATACACAAAGATAATTAAAAACACAATTTAGTTGTAAACTAGTTCAATTATTTCAAAGAACATTTTATACTATATATGAAAACTTAAAATGAGCTCGTATTTTAACCAAGAAATCTGAGTGCTACATTTTTTTGGATATACTCTTTTATATATGTATAAACAAATGTATAGAATGATGTTAATCACAGAAACATCTGTAATAGTAAAAACAAGACTAGAAACTACGTAAATGTACATTAGTACTAACAAAATAATGTTATTTTTACACAAGGGGACATTATGCAGCTGTTTAAAAAAACATGTCGCCATTCAATGGTATTGTATAGTTTCATATGATTCATCCATGTTGTTGTATGTATCAACACTTCATTCCTTTTTTATTACTGAATTATATTTTATTGCATGGCTAAACCACCTCTTCATAAACATTTCAGTTTGTTCTACTTTTCAGCTATCATAAATAAAAATGCATACCACTCTGCATGGATGCTTGCATAAATTTGGAACACATACATATATCCTGGAAAAATCAACAAGAAAATGTTGAAAACATTTACCTCCTTTGTACAAGCCTAGAAACTATAGTTGGAAAGAGAAATGCACACACATTTCATTGTTTATATACGTCTATGTTTTAAAACATACATGTGTTTAATATTCATAACCATTAAAATAACAAATCTATTACCTTGGGATATAAGCACTCAGCTTTCAAAACTGAATGGATTGCCGATCATTTGATTTTTTGTTAGCTTTGGCTTGTTTTGAATAACTTCTCTACTTTTCTTACAACACTTGAGGTTGTAAACAGGGCAGATGCTCTGAAATTAAACTATGAGCAAGCTTTATCTTGATTTATAAGATTTAGATTCTTTTGAATATGATCTCTTACCTGGTATAAATGAAAATGGTTTCACTTTTTAAAAGTATAAATGAAAGTCAATGTGATCTACATATATCGTAATTAAAAAGCAAACATTTCCTCTATATATTGTGTAAAGACAAATATGCATCTGTGGTTACTGGTTAATTAATAATAAAATTGTGAGAAGTAAATTTATTCAATTAAGACTATGTTATATTAAAATCAAATTTCATGTATTCAGCATTATTAATAGTTTTTTAAATAATAGTCTGTATATCATAAATTATATTAAAATATATTATTTATTAGTCAAGTACTCAATCTTTGTAATCTTTTTCATTTATTTATCTCATATTATTTGAACCAAGGATAGATGAAGAAAATATTTCAGAACAATCTTGTATGTGCTTCAGTAGTTATAAGAGACGATGAATGAGATTCCCAAATGTGATTTTAATTGGTTCAGGGACCTTCTCATTTACAAAATTTAAAAACATAAAGACATATTTTTTCATTACAAGTTAGAATCACACCATTACAAATAATATAGAAACCTAATTGGCATTTTTGTTACAATACTTGAAGTTGAGTATTTGCTACATATGCATATTTATGTGATAAAAAAATTATCTAATGTTCATTATACTATATACATGTGTGACAGTAGGAGAAAAGCATAATGATGATTTTTTATTTTATACAGTAGTGAAGATGCAATAAATTTAAATTTACATGAAAATAAAAACTAAAGAGAGAAGCTATGCTAAGCTACAAAAAAAAAGTTTTGGCATCTTTCATTGCTTATTTTAAAGTAGTTGTTCTAATTGTTTTAAAGACAGTCTTTCTCATGTTTTTGAATTATGAACGTCACATTACCGAATCACTTTTCTTTACGCCCACTGAAAAAGGACCTGGGTTAGATGAGTAGTGCATAATGTAATGTGACATTTGAATATTGATTAGACTTTTATAGACTTTCTCCTTTCTATGGAAGAAGATGTGTATGGGGTAAATGTCAAAACTATTTTATCCACACTAAAGTTCTTAGTCCTAATATTTTCTAAGTTATACCTAAGGACTTATATTTTGGGAGAGCTATACTTAGTTGACAAAATAATTACAATTAAATGCTTTGTTAACTGCTCTTTAAGTTGATTTGCTTGATCAAATTTAATTATTATTTGACCTAGTTAAGACACTTTAAACTCTTAATTAGAATGTTTATCAACATTTTGATATTCTCTTTCTCAACCCTTGAATAACCCCAATGCTTTCTACATAAAAATCTTAGGATGTCATATTTCTAAATACATTTCATCATTGACCTCAATAGAAATATAACTGAAACATTATTTAATCACATTGATATATAAAGCAAGATCCTAGAAGTATGGCCTTACTAGGCTTTCTGATCACACTTTGCTCATCTGCAAATTGGAATGCAAAGTAAAAATTGAATGACTAGTCAAGGGACTTGGATTTGTTTTCCATTGCTTTTGTGGCGAATTACAGTTAGTGGTTTACAACAACATGACTGTTTCCATGGATCAAGAATCCATGCCTCATATGGCTAGGTCCTTTTACTCAGGTTTCACCAGGCTGAAAACAAGGTATTGGCTAGGGCTGTGTTCTTACCTGAAGCTTAGGTTCTCTCCCAGTGGTTGTTGGCCCACATTAGTTGATTGTGGCTATTTTTTGGTAACTATCGGTCTTTTAGCTCTTAGAGGTCACTGCATTTTCTTATCACATAATCCCTATAAGCCATGCTATTTACAACAATGCTGTTTACTTTCTTACTGGCTAGCAGAACAACATCCCTCTAACATATTCTCCTCTCTGATCTGCCAGAAAAGAGCCTCATATAATTGTAACCTACTTACAGGAGTGATCTTCAACCACCATTGACCACATAACGTAATCTAATCAAAAGACAGACTATCCTATCATAGTCACAGGTTTCACCCACATGAAAGTATAGGGCATTATACCTGGTGTATACACCGGTAAGTGGGAATCTTGAGAGCAGTCTTAGAATTCTGCCTACCATAGGTTCAAATCAGTTTAGTTTCAGTTTAACTGAATTTTGATTCTCTCCCTACTATGTGAATACATTAACATGATATAATTACTTCTGTCATACTTCTAAATTTGCTAGTACATCTCATTTTAAGTAGGATTACCCCTAGATACACTTGTGAAGAATAAATTGTTTTAAATATCTATTCTTCCAAACTTTTATAGGAAGTTCAACAACCAAAACTTAACATTTTAATGGTTTTTATTTTTAATTGACAAAATTTACGTTGGTCATGTATTAACTTTGCATTTAAAGATGTAGTAGAATGATCATGGGCTGTGGAGTCACATATACCCCAAGTACAGTTCTGCCTTTATCATTTAGCAAATTACCTTCTCCACAAGCTTCATTCATTTCCTCTGAGACTCAGTTTCCTTACCAAAAACATGAAGAAATAATACTTTGCTCTCAGATTTATTGTGAGAATAAAATGTCAATGAGTGTGAATGTGTTTGGTAAACCCTTCTGCTTATCATAATATATGTACTCAATATATACACTCGGCAAGCCAGTATTTAATATCTTACTACTACTCTCAACTACCTAGAGGTTGGATTGTTGATTGTTACTTATGGAGGTTGCCTTTAAGCAATTATTTCCCATTTGCTCAACTTTATATGACGGCTGTACAGAGTAGATTTTTCCAGGAAGCTTCATCTGCCAACATGAAACCAAATTTCTATTAGTTTAGATTCGACTCTTATCATCATTGCAATTTTAAAGTTTCAATTTAATGGTTTAACGTAAAGTAAATGGTGTGCATATATATTTATGCATCAGAAAACCATTATGTGAATTCATAAGATTTACAAAAATAATTAATTTGCTCTTCTGAAGAGAAAGGTTATATTACATATCAGAGTGAAATAACTGTAATTTTTCTATTTCTTTCCATTATTATCCAAATCATAGAACAAAGTAAAAGCCATTTTACAGTAGGTCCCCAAGTAAAAGTAAGCACACCTATAAAAATTATGATGCTTTCTCTTAAAGATGCTTTGTTCTGAATTATGAAATACTATTAATAGTTTAAAAGAATAGAGATATTATCACTTTAACTTTTAATTATCTAAAAAATAAAAATCTCATTCTATTTTGCACTATGTGGCATTGAGTATTGTAATAATTCGGTAGGTCAAATTATTATCACTTATTAAATGTAATTTTAATTTGGTTTCTTTTGTACTACTAATCTTTGTGAGATTTGGTTTCATTATTTTTATAATCTAATATTGGCATGTTCTGACAGAAAAAAAAAAAACACCTAAATAATGTGTATTTTAAAAGTCAGATGATGCCTTAGGTCCACTGTTAGTGGTTTCTCCAGTGATCAGAGAAATGTTAACAATTTTACCTTGCTATTCTGTCCTTGAATAAACAACGGAAATTCTACATATATCTATGTTTGCGTTAAAGTATCTCATGTGATTTTCAATTCTATGTAACTTTTGTGGAGTACAATAGGGCGTTTCTAGCTCACTGCAGCCTCCAACTCCTGGGATCAAGTGATTGTCCTACCTCAGCCTCTAGAGTAGCTAGGACTACAGGCACACATCACTAAACCCAGCATTGATTTTTTTTTTTAAGAGATGGGGTCTTGCTACATTATCCAAGATGGTCTTGACTGCTGGATCCAAGAAGTCCTCCGGCTTCAGCACCCCAAAGCACTGAGATTTACAGGCACAAGCCACTGTGCCCAGCAATTTTCTGTAACATTCGATATGTATATCTTACCCATCTTTTTCATCTATTTCTTTAGAAATTTTTTGTGGCTTCTGTTCTCTCTCCACTGAATATGTCAATTCCACATTTGACATTGTAATATATAGGAGAAATATGGCAATAAGGCACATGTGAAAAATTAACTTTCAGGATCTTTTCTCCACACTGGCAAAAATGATTATGGAATTATGCTGCAGAAAATTTCAGTCCTTTGTCAGCTGATTGCAATATAGTCTGTTTTAAAATTTTGCTTGCTTTTCTTAATACAAATGATGATCGCAGTACCTGTTTTATTTTCCAACTTTTTAAGTTACTTTAATAGGATATTGTGGGCATTCTTCTGGGTTAGTAGATCCGGATTTTAATCATAATGATTCATAGCTGCTTTTTGTCCTATAGTTTGACTTTACCATAGTTTATTCTATTATAAATTCTTAGTGGTAGCTGTTTCAATCACTATAAGCAATATTGTGATGAACATTTTAGTACATGTATCCTCAACTACTTTTTTTTTTTTTTTTTCAAATTTTGTTTTGTTTTAAGCTGAACTACAATGAAACTGCTTGGTCAAATGTATATGTAGTTTTAATTTTACTAGATGTTTCCAAATTGCTTTCTTGAGTGGGTCTAAAGATGTACATTCCAAGCAGTACTCCATGAAAAACATGTTCCCTTGGTATTCATTATTATGAATCTCATTTCTTAAATGTTTTATAATCTTTTTAGTGAAAAAGCATGGTATATTAATGTTTAAAATTACTTTTTTATACCATGATAACAGTACTTCTTGTTGTAAGAGATATATATCTAATTTAAATATCCTGAAGAAAGAAATGAGAATCAACTGAATCATATTATTGAAAAGTCCAGGAACAGATACTAAAGCAAGACAGGATGAAATAATATGACAAGAACCTGGCTTCTTTTTTGCTCTTGGTTATATAGTTTCATGAGTTGATTTCGGTGTCATGCAGTTTTTAAAATTATGCTTTACTGGTGCATTAACTTTCAAGAATAATGATTTCTATTTAAACATGTTTTATATCTACATTTTCAACAGTTATTTAGACCATTCTATATTTAACTGGTCTTAGTTCCCAGTGCCTGTTCCATTATGTTATGAGTGTGTCATTGTTTAAATTTTCAACTTTTATTTTAGATATAAGTGGTACATGTGCAGGTTTGTTACAGGGGTATATTGCATGATGCTGAGGTTTGGGGAACAGACTCCATCACCTAGAAGTGAGCATAATACCCAACAGGTAGTTTTTCAACTCAAGCCTTTCTACCTAACTCCCCCTTCTAGTTGTCCACAGTGTCTATTTTCCCCACATTTATGTCCATGTGTGCCCGAAATTTAGCCTTCAGTTATAAATGAGAAGATGCGGTATTTTGTTTTCTGTTCCTGAATTGATTTATTTAGGATTATGGCCTGCAGATACATCTGGATGGCTTTAAAGGAAATGATTTTATTCTTTGTATAGTTACATAGTATTCCATGGTGTGTATGTGTCACATTTTCTTTATCCTATTCACATTTGATGGACACCCAGATTGATTTCATGTCTTTGCTATTGTGATTAGCATGGCAATGAACATGCGAGTGCATGTGTCTTTTTGATAGAATGCTTTATTTTCCTATCGGTATATACCCAGTAATAGGGTTGTTGGGTCAAATGGTAGCTCTATTTTTTTTTTTTGTATTAAAAGTGATAAATTTATTATTTTTAGCCAATAGAGAATATACAGACAATCCCCACTTAGTACTTACAACAGTTTGATTTACAATTTTCAACTTTCTGATGGTGCAAGAGTGATATACATTCAGTAGAAACTATACTTTTTTGAATCTTTTTCATCTTTTTCTGAGCCAGCAATATGTGGTAGGACACTGTTTTGCAATGCTGGGTAGCAAGCCAAGTTGCATGTCCCAGTTAGCCAGTGATTGATCATGAGGGCAAACAAATTATACTCTGTGGTATACTGTGTTGCCAGATGATTTTGCCCAACTGCAGGCTAATGTACGTGTTTTAAGCACATTTAAGGTAGGCTAAGGTAAACTCTGATGTTTGACAGGTTAGTGTATGGATTGGTAAGGTGGATAAAAAAGGAGATGGAATGACAGAGCATTTGCATTTCACAACAAGATTCTGATCAATATTCACCAAAAAAAATGACATTAGAAGGAAGGTATGTCCTATGTTCACCCCTAGTCTTTACTACTGTTCATAATGGTATACCTCAAAAATCACCAAATAAACATGTACAGACGCTCTTTGACTTACAATGGGGTTATGTGCCAATAAATCCATCGTAAATTGAAATTATAGTAAATGGTAGCTCTATTTTAAAGTTATTTGAGAAATCTCCAAACTGCTTTCCACAATGGCTGAACTAATTTACATTCCCATCAATAGTGCATAAGCATTCCCTTTTCTCTGCAGTCTCACCAGCATCTGTTATTTTTTGACTTTTTAGTAATAGTCATTCAGACTGATGTGAGGTGGTATTTTATTGTATATTTGATTAGCATTTCTCTGACGATTAGTGATGTTAAGCATTTTTTCATATGTTTGTTGGCCACTTTTATGTCTTCTTTTGAGAAGTGTCTGTTCCTTTCTCTTGCCCATTTTTTACTGGGTTTGGTTTTTTGTTGCTTCTCAATTTATTTAAATTCCTTATAGATTCTGGACGTTAGACCTTTGTTGGATGCATAGTTTACAAAAGTTTTCTCCCATTCTGTGGGTTGTTTGTTTACTCTGTTGATAATTTATTTTGTTGTACAGAAGCTCTTTAATTTAGGTTGCACTTGTTAATACTTGGTTTTGTTGCAATTGCTTTTGGGGATTTAGTAAAAGAATCTTTGCCAAGGCTAATTTTGAAAAGGATATTGCCTAGATTTTCTTCTAGGACTTTTATATTCCTAGATATTATATTTAAATATTTAATCCATCTCAAGTTAATTTTTATGTATAGTGAAAGGTAGGCATCCAGTTTCATTCGTCTGCGTATGGCTAACTAGTTATCCCAACATCATTTATTGAATAGGAAGTGCTTTTCCCATTGCTTTGTTTTGTATGCCTTGTCCAAGATCAGATGGTTATAGGAATGTGCCTTTATGTTTGAGTTTTCTGTTCTTTTCCATTGGTCAATTTGTTTGTTTTTGTACTAGTACCATGCTGTTTTGGTTACTATAGTTTTACAGTATATTAATCGTTTGGAGTCAGGTAGTCTGATGCTTTTGGATTTATTTTTGTTGTTTCAGATTGCTTTGGGTATTTAGGTTTTTCTTTAGTTCTATATGAATTTTAGAATAATTTTTTATTTAATTTTGTGAAAAATGTCTTTGGTAGTTTTATAGGAATAGCATAGAATCTGTAAAGTGCTTTGGACAGTATAGCCATCTCAATGATATTGATTCATTCAATCCATGAGCATGGCATGTTTTGTTGTCATTGTTGATTTCTTAATTTTTCTTCGTTACTTTCTCAATTTCAATATATTTTCAAGTAACACTTTTATTCAGAATGCTGCATGAGTATCATACTGTTTAAACTCGTATATATCCAAGGATGTGCATTATGTTCACGTGTGAAAAACAGATTTGCTTTACAATTTAAGGTGAATGTCCCCATCAAAATTAATATAGTCACATCATCATCTAGTATTTCTCTTTGCACAGGAAACATATAGAGATAAACCTAAATATATTACATAAAACAAATGAAGGGGGAAGAGCCTATTATAAAATCATCAGATCTCATCAGAACTCACTCACTGTCATCACTATCATGAGAACAGTATTGGGGAACCACCCCCATGATCTGGTCACCTCCCCCCAGGTCCTACCCTCGACATGTGGGGATAATAGGGATTACAATTCCAGATGTGATTTGGGTGGAGACACCGAGCAACCATATCACCTCTCCAATTGTTATGGGCAACCTTTGTTCTTTTATCTAATGTGGTGGGTCAAATTTGTGTGTAAAATTCCCGGTCAAGTTCCTGGTGGACATGTACAATACGCTTCTCTGATATTTGAACTATAAAAATGTTTAATTCAAAGGAAGAGATAGCAAAGTAGCAAAGAGATCTTTTTTTTTTTTTTTTTTTTTTTTTTTAGACGGAGTTTTGCTCTTGTTGCCAGACTGGAGTGCAATGGCACAATCTTGGATCACCGCAAACTCCGCCTCCTTGGTTCAAGCGATTCTCCTACCTCAGCCTCCCAAGTAGCTGAGATTGGCAGGCATGCGCCACCACGCCCAGCTAATTTTGTATTTTTAGTAGAGATGGAATTTCTCCATGTTGATCAGGCTGGTCTCGAACTCCAGACCTCAGGTGATCCACCCACCTCGGCCTCCCAAAGTGCTGGGATTACAGGCGTGAGCCACAGTGCCCAGCTTCTTTTTTTATTCGCACAAGAGCATTAGTATGACTGCATCAAAAATTATCACCTATTTAGTACCCAATTTACTGCTAAGTACAAGTTTTGGGCCTCTAATTTAAGGAATAAAGAGTAACGTGTTATAAAGTAGCTTGCTGACTACATTCAGTTTGTGTTTCATTGCCAGAGAATATTAGATCATTCTTGGCATATTGTTTTGCTTGCTTTGCATTTGTTCTCTTATTTAAAAATAATCTTCATTGACGTTTGTCTTTTTCTATGAGAAGAAATGTATATATTTTTTATTAATTTTAAACAAGCCTTAATTATCTATCTAGTAGTAAGTCTTTATTTTCCCTAAGTCTTCATAGCAATTCTACTTGGAAGAAAAGAGAGTTTGTGAAGAGGATTGTTCCTGTACCTCATAAAACTTATATGCCCATTCTATGTCAAATAAAATTAATTATAGTCACGAGAGAAAAATTTAAAATACACCTTCTCAATAAATGGAGTTGAAAAATATTCACTATAAAGAGTTATTGTAAATCAGTTTTTGAAAAATAATTTGCAGGAATTTAACTCAATATGCGTAAATCAAAGGGAACAATCTTTCCCTTGTTTGTATAGGGAACAATCTATTTTTGCCAATTGAGTTATATTTATAGCAAGCATCTAGAAATAATATAATAACCACAGTGAAATTAAAATTATTGATCTTTAAAAACATGACACTATTTTGAAAATGTGGCACTTGCATTGCATAATTTAAATGTCTACAACATATAAAAGTATAATTATTCCATTTTATATTTAATTGCTATATTAAGTTAATTCTGAACTCCTGTAGCATATGTTCATTACAAAAGTGTAATATATTTTAATGAGTATATTGTCAAAACCCTTTAATAATTCATTTTTATTAGCAGTATAGGACTATGCTGACATTTCCCCAGGGTACACTGGGTGAGGTTAAGCAGTCTAAATGTCACAGTTAGTAACGTTGTTAAGACAAAGCCCTTGTAGTAAAATTGCATTTTAGTTCCCTGTTTTACTGCCCTTAACAGTAACATTACAAATAGGCCTCTGTTTTAAATCATGCATTGCATTTATAAGAATGAAATAATAGGGTACAAAATTGTGACTCTTAGATGAACATACTCACTGTCGAATGAGAATATTTGACAGAAGTAGTAATAATCAGTAGTTGGAGGGCAGATATGCAAAAAACGAAGTAGTAATAATGGATATAAAATCAAATGATAAGTTTCATTTACGCTGTGCTTTCAGGAAAGAGACAAAACACACATCACAGACATCTAATGCTATCCAGTTCAGACTAAGCAAATAAATTAGAAGACAGAGAATTTTTACATTTGAAATGTTCATTTCCTAAATTTCTTCTAATGTCCTACATTTTTAATACTTGTGAAAGGGTCTTATGCTATAGCATGCACTTTCCTCACTCTTTACCTGTACCTGAAGGTCTGTAAATAATACATTAATAATGTATTGTTTTAGTAAGTGAAATAACATTTTAAAAATAAAAAGGTTAATATGAATTTTGCTTATTACTAAAATAATATTCTAGATCTGAGGTAGAGGTATCAAAGATTCACATCAGAACAATCAGTGCATCTACTCTAATAATGAAATATTTGCATTAATTTGTTATAACTCAATACAATCATCATGCTCTGAATTCATATACAATAAGAGTAAATAAATACTATGTACAATTTTGAAAGAATGTTTCAAGTTATATGATATTTTAATTTACTATATTTACTCAGCCTACTTTGGATCTTTCTCTCTTTTTTCTCTATTAGTCTAGCTTGTGGTCTATCAGTGTTATGAATTCCATCAAATAATTAAATTTCTTTGCAGTGGTATTTTGTATGAAATTTACCTGTCAGTTGCATTTAGTTCAGCTTGATTTTGATTATTCATTTTCTTCTGCTAGCTTTGGGGGTGGTTTGCTCTTGTTTCTCTAGTTCCTCTAGGTGTAATGTAAGTTGCTAATTTGAGATCTTTCTAAGTTTGGTATGTAGGTATTTAGCACTAAAACTTACCTCTTATTACTACTTTAGATGTGTCTTAGAAATTCTGGTGTGTTGTATTTTTGTTTTTGTTAGTTTCAAATAATTTATTGCATTCTGCCTTAATTTTATTCTTTACCCAAAAGTTATTCAGGATCAGGTTCTTTAATTTCCATGTAATTGTATGGCTTAGAAAGATCTTTTTGAAATTGATTTCCACTTTTATATTGCTGTAGTCCAAGAGTGTGGCTGGTATAATTTTGGCATTTTTTACTTTGTTGAGAATTGCTTTATAGCCAACCATGTGGTTGATCTTAGAGTATGCGCAATGCGCAGATGAACAGAATGTATATCTTGTTGTTGGGTGAAGTGTTATGTAAATATCTGCTGGATCCATTTAATAAAATGTTGAGTTTAGGCCCTGAATAGTTTTGTTAATTTCCTGCCTCAGAGACCTAATACTGATAATGGGGTGTTAAAATCTCCTGCTAGTCTTGTATGGAAATAAAAGTGACTTCATAGGTCCCTAAGAATGTTTTTTATTTTTTTTTAATAAATCTGAGTTCTCTGATATTGGGTGCAGATATATTTAGAATATTAAAATGTTCTTGTTTAATTGAACTGATTGTTATTATCATTATTATTATTTAATGCTCTTTTTTGATCATTGTTGGTTTGTATTCTGTTTGGTCTGAAATAAGAATAACTTCCCCTACTAAATTTTGTTTTCCATTTGCTTGATCAATTTTTTCTCTATCACTTTACTTTCAGCCAATGGATTTTCCTGCATGTAGGATGGATCTTTTGAAGACAGCATATGGTTGGGTCCCGCTTATTTATTCATTTTGCCATGTGGTGCCTTTAAGTGGATGATATAGTTTGGATATATGTCCTCACCAAATCTGATGTTAAAATATAATTCCTAATGTTGGAGATGGAACCTGGTGGCTGGTGTTTTGGTCTTGGTGGTGTATCCCTCGTGAATGGTTTAGCACCATACCCGTGGTGCTATTCTTGTGGCATTGTGTTCTTATGACACATGATTGGTTAAAGGTGTGTGGCATCTCCCACACTCTTGCTTCTGCTTTTGCCATGTGACATGCCTGCTCCCACTTTGCCTTCCACCATGAGTAATATTTCCCTGAAGCTTCTCCAGAAACTGAGCAGATGTCAGTGCCTTGCTTCTACAACCTGCAGAAATGTGAACCAATTAAATTTCTTTTCTATCTAATTTACATAGTCTTGGGTATTTCTTAATAGCAGTGCATACATGACCTAACACAGAAAATTGGTATTTTGGAGTGGGGCATTGCTATAATGATATCTGAATATGTGGAAGTGACTGAAACTGGGTAGTGAGAAGAGTTTAGGAGAGTTTGGAGGACTCAGAAGACGACAGAAAGATGCAGGAAAGTTTGGAAGTTCTTAGAGACTGCTTAAATAGTTGTGACCAAAATGATAATAGTGACATGGAGAGTGAAGGCCAAGCATAGGAGGTCTCAGATGGAAATGAGTAACTTATTAGGAACTGGAGCAAAGGGCATCCTTGTTATGCTTCAGCAAAGAACCTTGATGCCTTGTTTCTATGCTCTAGGGATCTATCTCAGTACGAACTTAAGAGCAACAACATAGGGTAACCTATGGACAAAATTTCTTAGCAACGAATTGCTCAAGACGTAGCATGGCTGCTTCTCACAGCATACACTTAGATTTGGGAACAAATAATTTACTTAAAGTTAAAACTTATATTTAAAAAGGAAGTAGAGCAGATACATTTGAAAAATCTGTAGCCTGACTTTGTAGCAGAGACAAAAAAAAAAAAAAAAAAAAACATTATTAGTAGAGAAATCCAAGTGGGTTGCAGAGCAACCACTTGCTAGAGATATTTGCATGCCTAAAAAGAGCCATATGCTTATAGCAGAGGCAATAGGAAAAAGGCCTCCAAGGCAATTCAGAAGACTTCCAGCTTACCCCTACTATCCAGCTCTCCCTTACTTCCAGCTCACCTTTACTATCATAGGCCAAGAGGTCTAGGAGAAAAGAATGGTTTCATGGGCCGTAGACAGGAAACCACAGCCCTGTGCCACACCAGAAGATTGCTTCTCATATATTTGACTCCCTGGTTCTAACTACATCTCAGAAAGCCCTAGGGATGACTCAAGCTTCTGCTTCAGAGGGTGCAAGTTCTATGCTTTTGTGGCTTCCATGTTGTATTAAGCCTGTATGCATGCTGAGTTCAAGAGTAAAGTAGGTTTGACAGCCTCCACATAGATTTTAGAGGATGTATGAGGAAGCCAGCATTCCTAGTCAGAAGCCTACGACAGGGGCAGAGCTTTCATAGAGATACTTTACTAAGGCAATGCCAAGTGGAACTGTGAGGTTGGAGCCCCCACACAAGTTCTTAAATGGGGCACTCCCTAGAGGAGCTGTGTGAAGAAAGCCACCATCATCAACAATCCAGAATGGTAGATCCACCTGCAGCTTGCACCTTGAACCTGGAAAAGCCACAAGCACTGAACTCCAACCATTGAGAGAAGCTGCAGATGCTGTGCCCTGCAATGCCACAGAGGCAGAGCTTCCCAAGTCCTTGGGAATCCACTTCTTGCATCAGTGTGCCCAGATGTAGATATAGTGACAAATAAGGTTATTTTGGAACTTTAAGGTTTGATGACTTCCCCGCTGCGTTTCAGACTTGTGTTGATTTCTCTCTTTTGCTATAGGAATGTATACCCAGTGCCTGTACCCCCATTGTACCTTGGAAGTAAATACCTGTTTTTTATTTTACATGCTTATAAGTGGAAAAGACTTGGCTTGTCTCAGATGGGACTTTGAAGTTGGACTTAGGACTTTTGGGTTAAATGTAGAATGAGTTAAGACTTTTGGGATTATTGCAAAAGCATAATTGTATTTTGCAACATGAAAAAGACATGGAATTTGTGGGGTCAGAGGTGGAATGATATAGTTTGGATATATGTCCCCACTAAATCTCTTAATGAAATTTAATCTCCAATGTTGAAAGTATAATCTGATAGGAGATGTTTGCAACATTAAGGGGCATCCCTCATAAATTGTTTAGTGCCATCCCCTTGGTGATTTCCTCAGGATAGCGAGTGAGTTCTCATGAGATCTGGTTATTTGAAGATTTGTGGCACCTCCGCTCCCCGCACAACTTGCTGCTGTTTTTGCCATGTGATGTGCCTGCTCCTACTTTGCCTTATTCCATGACTAAAAGTACCCTGAGGTCTCCCCATAAACCAAACAGATGCTGAAGCCATGACTGTACATCCTGCAGAACCATAAACCAATCATACCTCCTTTCTGTATAAACTACCCAGTCTCAGGCTTTCTTCTATAGCAATTCCAGAACAGTCTAACATATGCATTTAGACCATTCATGTTCAAGGTTATTTTTTATATGTGAGAACTTGGTTATATCATGATGTTGTTAGCTGGTTGTTAGGTAGACTTGATTGCATAGTTGCTTTACGGTATTAATGGTCTATGTACTTAAGTTTGTTTTTGTGGTATCTGGTAATGGTCTTTCATTTTCATGTTTAGCACTCCCTTAAGTAGCTCTTTTAGGGCAGGCTTGGTAATAGCAAATCCCTTAGCATTTGCTTGTCTAAAAAGTGTTTTCTTCTCCTTTACTTACGAAGCTTAGTTTGACTTTTTAGTTTTTGTTTTTCGTTAAGGACGCTGAGTATGAGTCTGCGATATCTGTGATATCTTCTGGCTTTTAGGATGTCTGCTGAACGGTCCACTGGTAGTCTGATGCGGTTCCCTTTGTAGGTGACCTGACCCTTCTCTCTAACTTCCTTTAATATTTTTTTCCTTCACATCGACTTTAGAGAATCTGATGACTGTGTGTCTTGGGGACTGCCATCTTGTATAGTATCTCACAGAGGTTCTCTTAATTTCTGGAATTTAAATTGTTGACCTCTCTGATGAGACTGGGGATATTGTAATGAACAATACCCTCAAATACATTTTCCAATTTGCCTTCTTTTCCTCCCTCTCTTTCAGGGAGGTAATGAGTTATAGATTTGCTGTTTTTACATAATACCATACTTCTTAAGATATTTTGTACATTATTTTTATTTTTTTCTTTATTTTATCTGACTGAGTTGATTTGAAGAACCTATCTTCAAACTCTTAGATTTTTTTCTCAAGTTGACCTTCTATGACCGTTAATACTTCTGATTGTATTATGAAACCCTTGTGGTGATTTCTTTTAGCTCTAGAAGATTAGGTTAGTTCTTTCTTAAAATATATATTTCAACTGTCAGCTGTTATATTATTTTACTGAATCACTTAGATTCCATGGATTGAATTTTAACTTTCTATTGAATCTCAATGAGCTTCATTGCCATCCAGATACTGAATTCTACATCTGTTGTTTCAGCCATTCCAGTATTATCTATACAGATAGATAAATTTACATTATATAAGACAAATACTAGAGAGAAGAAATAAAGGAAGAAAAGTGAACAGAGCCTCAGAAAAATGTGGACAATATTACGTGCACCAATATGCATACAATGGGATAACCAGAAGGAGAAAGGAGATAAAAAGGTGAAGAAAAAAATATTCAAATGATTAATGGCTGAACTAGTGTGGAACTTTGGAGGTAAGGAGACCCTCTGGCTTTGTGAGTTGCCAGACTTTTTGTGTTGGTTCTTTCCATCTGTTTGGGCTAATATTCCTTAAATCATTAAAGTTACTGTCCCTGGAATGGTGCTTTTGGCTTTTATATTCTTTGATGCTCTTGAGAGTTTGATTGTAGTGTAAGTTAGGTTCAGTCAGCTGACATTATTTATGGACAACTTCAGTGGACCAAGGTTCAGCTCAACAGTCATGGGCTGCATGTTCTAATCCTGTTTGGCTAGGTCCAAGCATGTGGCTTTGTTCTATGGTACCTCAGGGTTAAGTAACTCTTATGCTGGAGGGAATAATGTGTTTCTTGTTTGCTGGCAACAAGACACCAATGTGGTGTGCTGTCAGATGTGCTTCATCAGGTCAGGGGAGGCAGAATCTGCATGCGTGTACTGTTGGTGTTGTGGCAACACAGTGGGGTACGCGTGTATGTGCTCACACCAGCAGTGGTGAGGTGGTAGAGTCTACATTTGCTATCATGCTGGCAGTGGCAGGGCAGTGATATCTGCTCATGAATGTGCTCTGGCGAGGGCAGGGTGGTGAGGTTCACATGTGTGCCTACCACAGCAAAGTAGTTGTAGGAGGCTACAGGTGAGTGTGCACCAGCAATGTGGTGGGGGTAGGCTGTGAATGAGTGTGTGCCTGCAAAACAGTGGCAGGCAGCTGCAAGTAGGTGTGTGCCAGTGGGAACCCACCTGCAGAAACTCTTGTCTGTTAGTTGGAATCTGCCAGCCAGGGAGTTATGGTGGTAACTACCAGGAAACACCTCTATTGGGAATCCAAGGCTGTATTGTAATTGGGCATGGCCAATCCGGGACCCCAGGAGTGGCTGGCAGACTGGGGGATACACAGATATGAGTGGCGCCATCCCATGGTTAAGACAGTCCCTCTCTGTCCAAGTTCTGCAGTCAAAAAAGGTCATAGCCACCTGGAGGAGTGCGGTGAGTCTTGGGGAATGGACATCCCTGGTTTTGCTTCAGTGAAACCATTTTCACACCAAGCCCTCTGGACTCCACACTGACTGGATTCCTGTCCCTGTCAACTTTCCAGGCAGCTGTCTCTGACAGTTCAAATGTTCATGGGGGTCATGGATTCTCTTGCACCTGGGATTCCGGAGGTCCAAGGAGAGAGTGGGTCATGCTATGCCAATTTACTTCACCCCTTCCCTAGGAGCCGCTCAGGTCCAGGAACAAGTCCTGGCACTCAGCAACTCTGTACAGGGTTCCCAGATTCCTTCCCCTTCGGCCCAAGGTCTGTGTTTTCTCTCTGTCCACTCTCAATGCCTTCCTTCTGAAGATCTGCTGAGAATGTGCTGGTCTTCTTAATGGCCTGATCTCTTAATGGGGTGAAACTCTTCCTGGCTGCATCTGGTTGGCCATCTTGACTCTTACATGATAAAAACACTTAAGCAACTGGGAATATAAAAAAGTGCCTCAAAACAATAAAAGCCCTATACAAAAAATTCAAGAAAACATCATATACTCAATGATAATGGGCTAAATCTTTTAATTGAAATTTAGAAACAAAACATGACACCTGATTTTGCCAATACTATTCCACATAGTATTAGAAGTTATATCCAGAGGCCGGGCGCGGTGGCTCAAGCCTGTAATCCCAGCACTTTGGGAGGCCGAGACGGGCGGATCACGAGGCCAGGAGATCGAGACCATCCTGGCTGACACGGTGAAACCCTGTCTCTACTAAAAAATACAAAAAACTAGCCGGGCGAGGTGGCGGGCGCCTGTAGTCCCAGCTACTCGGGAGGCTGAGGCCGGAGAATGGCGGGAACCCGGGAGGCAGAGCTTGCAGTGAGCTGAGATCCGGCCACTGCACTCCAGCCTGGGCCACAGAGCGAGACTCCGTCTCAAAAAAAAAAAAAAAAAAAAAAAAAAAAGTTATATCCAGAGTAATTAGGAAGAAAAAAAATATTAAAGGCTTCCAGATTAGAAAGGATGAAGTCAAATTGTTTCTGTTTGCACATGACATGTACTTATACAAAGCAAACCCTAAATACTCTACCACAATCTTAGAAAAAATAGACAAATACTGTAGGATGCAAAATCAACACACAAGAATTAGTTGCATTCCTTTACAATAACAATAAAAATTCTGAAAAAGGAAATTAAGAAAACAGTTCAATTTGCAATACCATCGAAATGTATAAAATACTTAAAGATCACATTAACTGTGTAGGTAAATGACCTATATACTGAAGACTACAAGGCATTGCTGAAGGAAATTAAGAAAGACATAATAAATGGAGAAATATCCTGAGTTAAGAAATTGAAACATTTGATATTATCAAGATATCAATACTACCCAAATAAATTTGCAAATTCAATGCAATCAATATCAACATACAAACAATGATTTTGAAGACATGCAAAAATTCAATCCCAAATTTATATGGAATCTCAAGGGACCTCAGCTAACCAAAAAAAAAAAAAAAAAAAAAGCAGCAACAACAACAACAACAACAAAAAACCCTCCGGAAAATGAAGAACAAAGTCACAGGACTTACACTTCTTGATTTTACATCTTTTTACAATGTTACACTAAACAAAGCATTGTGCTGGCATAAAGAGGCATATATACCAATGTAATAAAATAAAAAAAAATCCATAGAAAAGCTTGGATCTAGAACTAGAAATACCATTTGACCCAGCCATCTCATCACTGGGTGTATACCCAAAGGATTATAAATCATGCTGCTCTAAAGACACATGCATATGTATGTTTATTGCAGCACTATTCACAATAGCAAAGACTTGGAACCAACCCAAATGTCCATCAATGACAGACTGGATTAAGAAAATGTGGCACATACACACCATGGAATACTATGCAGCCATAAAAAAGGGTGAGTTCATGTCCTTTGTAGGGACGTGGATGCAGCTGGAAACCACCATTCTCAGCAAACTATCGCAAGAACAGAAAACCAAACACACATGTTCTCACTCATAGGTGGGAACTGATCAATGAGGACAGTTGGACACAAGAAGGGGAACATGTTGTGGGGTGGAGGAAGTGGGGAGGGATAGCATTAGGAGATATACCTAATGTAAATGACGAGTTAACGGGTGCAGCACACCAACATGGCACATGTATACATACGTAACAAACCTGCACGTTGTGCACATGTACCCTAGAACTTAAAATATAATAAAAAAGAAAAAAAAAAGAAAAATAAAAAAGAAAAGCTTTTAAGTACATTATCAAATGCTTTCCAACAAGAGTACCCAGATCTTTCAATAGGGAAGAGTGTTTTCAAAAAGTGCTTTTTGTAAAACTGAATATTCACATGCAAAAGAAAAAAATTGGACCTTTACCTTATGACATATAAAAATTAACTGAAAATAGGTCAAAGATCTAAATGTAATAGCTAAAATTATAAAATGCTTAGAAAAAATATATAAGAGGACTGCTTCATGACATTAGATTTGGAAATACTTCCTTGGACAAGACAGCAAATGCTCAGGTAACCAAAGGAAAAAAAATGAATAAATGTTTTTTGACCAAGTTAAAAACATTTCTGCATCAAAGAACACTATGAAAATAATGCAAAGGCAACCAAAGAATGGGAGAAAATATTTGCAAATCATCTACTTTGTAAGGGAATAATATCCAGAAAATATAAAATATCCCTACATTTCAACAACAACAAATCAATCAATTCAGTGTAAAAATGGGCTAAAGACTTGAATAGATTTTTTTTCCAAAGAAAGTATGCAAATTGCCAACAAGCACATAGAAATATAATTATCAACACTAATCATTAGGAAACATAAAACATCAATAAGATTAAATAGCACATAAAGTAAAATTTGTTTTATAAAAAACAGTCAACCAAAAACAGAAAATAACACAATGTTGGTGAGGATGTGGAGAAATTTTTAGTTTAGGCATTGCTGGTGGGATGGAAAATGCTGCAGCTGCTGAGGAACTCAGTCTGGCCCTTCCTCATAAAGTTTAAGATTCAGCAATTTTACTCCTAGGTTTATACCCAAGACTACTGAAAGCAAACATTTGAACAGATATTTTTACACCCATTAACATAATAGCATTTTTCATAAAGGCCAAAAAGTGAAAACAACCCAAATTTCCATTTACAGATAAATAGATGAGGAAAATGTGGTGTACATTTTTGGTATACACAAAATAGAATATTATTGAATATTGTTCAGACTTAAAAGGAATGAAATTCTGATACAAGCTTCAGCATGGGTGAATCTTACAGATGTTACACTAAGTAAATTTAACAGACATACAAAAAACAAATATTGTATGATACTTTTATGAGATGCGTAGAGTGATCAAATTCATAGAAACGTAATAGTTTGGTGGTTGAAGAAGCTGCAGAGATGTTAATTGGTGAGTTATTGTTTAATGGGTTACAAGTTTATAAAAACAAAAAAATTATGGAGATGAATGGTGTTGATATTTTCTCAATAATGTTAATGTACTACATAATACTGACTGTACACCTAAAAATTGCTAAAATGGTAAATGTATGTTATATGTATTTTACCACAATAAAATCTCTACTTCAACAAGTTTCAAATACAGATTTTATATTTGCCTTGTTTTCTGTGTGTATTAACATTTGCATGAATTCCTATTATTTACTGTCTGTAATCTACATTTCTTAATAGCATAATTTTTTCTGTTTTTAATTTTAATTCACAGTCAGTTTGGATTACTTAACAATGTGTTAGTGGATGTCTGCTTTACTAATTAATTGCATCTATGAAAATAGTTTCATTATCTTTCAACATGATTGATGATTTCAGTAGACAATAGAGTATTATTGAGTAAAAATTTATTGTCCTAAATATTACTCTCATTCCATTGATTGGATATACTTGTATGTGTGTACATGTGTGCATGTGTTTATAATGGAAACAAAAGGAGGTATACATTTTTAAAGAACAAGTAGTATCAATTTATTTATATGCATTGTATATATACCTCATAGACATAAATATAAACATATAGGTAAATAAATACATAGAAAATGGAAACGGTTAGATACACGGTAAAGGTAAATGTGATATTTCATTCATAATGATGTTTAGGTCTTCTGCATGTCCATTGTATGCTCAATAAATTGTAAACTGAACATACAGAAACTATTTTATTTTGGTACATATTTTATAATTTCCATATATTAATATATATATACTTCTGTAAACATAAAGATATATACTTTATAGTGTGCTATCTGCAAAAGTGGTATACCTGAAGAAAACTAAAGATATATTTTCTCAATTATGAAATAATTTGGAAAAAATTTAAACATGTATGCCATAAGGATCATGAGACAAATCATGAGAAGGCTAGATTCTATTCTAGGTAGAAATTTTATAAAGTTTTTTTTTTTTTAAATTTGTACCTTGTAGATAATGACCATTATCCCAGGTTTGTAATAATCAAATTAAATAAAGTGTGTAAAAATACTTTGAAATTTGTAAAAGATTTCAAATATTTTATTGAACTTTAGCACTTACAGAGACAAAACTGACAAAATATGAACTTTATTTCACTTTTTGTCCCAAAATGTTCATATTTGGAAGAGTAGTATTTTAGCAGGTGCTTTTATTTTTGTATTACATGTTTTTAAATTAACCATAATGATCTTTCTAGTCTTTGTTCTATCAATATGTCTTCTCAAAAAGGAACATTCTTTTAAAAATAACTCTTTTATTCCATGATTGCTACCATCTGTTAGCATCTGGGAATTAAAAAATAGGACATTTAACTTATACTATTGCTTCTTCACAAGTTAAAATTAGTGAAATTATTTCCTAATTGTCATGATTTAAGTTCTACATTCTTAAGAAGTTAGAATATAATTACATATATTATTACTGTGTCATGAAAAGCACAAATTGTTTATAAAACACGAAAATAAGTGTACATTAAAAAGGACAGAATAAACAGATAAACAATGGAAAATCCTTGAAGAGGAAATAAACAGGTACAAAACAACGTAAGTAAAATATATGAGACACTCTATATGGACTCTTTATTACATGCATGAAAAATTCAAATGACAAATTAGGGTATTTAACTATTATTAGAGAATAGTGAAATTATGCATTTATATTTCCATCTAAATGGCCACCATGAGGACTTTTAATACAATATAGTAATAAACATCATTTGGGAAAACAGACTTTACTCAAGATTACCATCCATAATATACATGGCTCTTCTTTTACAATGCAAAACCACCAGAGAAGAAAATTAAAATCAATAGTAATCAATGCTGATCAGAAGTCAGGACCCAAATTTGGACTCTAGCTTATATGATGTGAGCTAAAAGGAAGTGTCCCTGGAACACTAGAAATGGATCAGAACATATAAGAATCTTGAATAAAGCAAGGTAACTTCAGAAAATCATTGGTAAAATACAGATATTGGTTGAGGAGATATTATATCAACACATTATTAATTTAGAATAATATTAGTTGAGACTCATTACTTAGAGGAAGACAGTGTATTTGAAACTACTTCTTCAAACTAGTCTGAATTAGGTTTTTTTAGTCTGAGGAGCAATTTATGCCCTAGAATATTATTGAATAACACAGACCAATCAGTCAGTATTTAGGTTAGCTAAATAGCTAGGTGTGATCTAAGGAAGAAACAGTCAAAGAGCCTAGCCGAAACCAGACAGAATATGGGCCTACACAAGGCTGTGTCCCCTGTGGAGTAACATCAGACACAACACTATAGTTTTGGTGGGTGGGTTGATAAAGAGGGTAAGTCAAAGTCAAAAGTTCAGCTGAGCAGGAGAGAGTGAGACTGTTGAGTTGCCAGATGTCCAAGTAGCAGATTAAAATAACAAACCAAAAATGAAACTAATAATTAAGCCTTTAATCACTTACTGTATGATAAGCAGGAGGCTAAAAGTAGAAAATATGCTGACTTCCCCTTTGTTCAGTTTTTTCACATGGAATGGCATGCTAGTTCAGGGGCCAGTCATCTCACTGTTAAAGAAGTTGAAAATAAAAGGGTCTTGCATTTTTATGGATTCTATGCCAGAAAGGGGGGTGATTGGAGTGGAAGTTAATGACCACTGAGTCAGATTAGAGAAAAGTATCTTCAAGGTTTCTCTCTTTCCTCCCCGCCTCTAATATGGAGGCCTTGATTGACACATCTGAAAACCTTAACAGTAGGCTCCAGATAAGGAAACTCCTGGATGAATGGGCTTTAGCTAGGATGCAAATATGTGTAGAAGCAACGCTGCGCACAAGCGCTTGAGTTGAGTTTACTTCCTTCAGAGACTGCAATGCACTGGCTGTGCACTAAGTTTGGTATGACATGGAAGGCACCTTTTTCTCCAGTGAGGCTTCCCGGTTAAACAATTCATGATTGCCTCCCACATGGCTCAAAAAATTACACACAGGTTTTAACCAGCGACTGGACTCCTCAGACTTTACTAAAATAATCCAGAGTACCACTAAACAAATTAAGAAGCAAATAACAAAAACAAGCCCTGTGGTGGTAGGGACTGGTACCCAAAATTGCTACAATACTTTCTCCAAAGTGTCCAGTTTCCAACAATAAAAAATTGCAAGCCATGCAAAAAAAAGAAAAGTGTGACACATTTCAAATGGAAGAGAGTAAATAGGAGAAACTTCCTGTAATTAGAAGCAAATGTCAGATTAAAGAAAGCCTTATACGTTGTCATTATAAATACTTTCAAATGAATAAAGAAAACTGTGATTATTGAGGTAAAGTTTTGATGACCATGTCCATGTCATTCCAAATAGACAATATCAAAAAAAAGTTTTAATTTTTTTGTTTCTATTTTTATATTTTTCTTCCAAATTTTGTGTTAGATTTGAGGGTACATGTGCCACCTAGTTACATGAGTAATTGTGTGTTGCTGGGGTTTAGTGCACAAACGATTTCATCACCCAGGTAGTGAGCATAATACTGGATAGATAGTTTTCAATGCTCACTCTCCTTCCACCTTCCACCAATCAAGTAAGTCCCAGTGTCTATTTTACCCATCTTTGCTTCCATGTATAATTAATGTTGTGCTCCCACTTAAAAGTGAAAACATGTGGTATTTGGTTTATTGTAATGTTTCAATATTTCACTAGAATTGTTAGCATAAATCTGAAGCTGATTCTGACATATTAGGATGCATATGATAAGCCCTAGAGTGACCAATAAGAAAATTATTCAAAAAAATACAGTGAACATATCATTAAAGTTAAAATGCTACATTTGAAAATATTCACTTAATGAAAAATACATGGTAAAGGAAGGGTAGAGAGAAAGGACGTCATGGACGTCCAAAACACATGGACATGCATATTATCTTCTAGGAGTTTTATAATTTTGTTTTACATTTGAGTGTACGATCCATTCTGAATTGTGTGTATGTAGGTCTATTTCTGGGTTCTCCATTGTTTTCCATTGGTCTATTTGTCTATTCTTTCATTGATATACCACATTATCTTGATTATTATAGCTTCATAGTTTGTCTCAAAGCCAGGTATTGTCAGTTTATTGCTGGTTCTGTTGAAGTTTAAATATGTTCTTACTAAGTGATTCTCTGCCTGCTGGATCTGTCAATTATTGAGAGAAGCAGTGAAGTATTTAAGTGCAAGAGTGGATTCGTCTATTTCTCCGTGCATTTCTGTTTGCTTTTGTGCAGTGTATTTCAACATGTTGTTAGGCACATTTCCATTAAGGCCTGTTATGTCTTTTTGAAGAATTTACCCTTGCATGATTATGTAATGCCCCCATTTGTCCCTGATACATTTCCTTGCTCTGAAATCTGCTGTGTCTATAGGACATAGCTCCTCCACCTTTGTTAATTTTTTTAACTGATAAATTATTTTTAGAGCAGTTTTAGGTTCAAAGCAAAATTTTGTTAAAGTACAGTATGTTTCCATATACTCCTAGTCTAAAAAACATGTACAACCTCACCTACAACTGACATCCCATACTACCGTGATACACCTTGGCACATCATTATCTCCCAAAGTCTTTAGTTTACTTTAGTGTTCACACTTGGTTTTGTACATTCTATGGGTTTTAACAAATGTAAGATGACGTGTTCAGAACTGTTGTATTATACATATTTTCAGTGTCCTGAAAAATCTCTGTGCCCTGTCTATTCTTTCCCTCTTCCCAGCAACTTTTGACAGTCTCCATGGTTTTGGCATTTCCAGAATAAATGTCCTATAGTTGAGAAAAATAAGGTAAGGAGCCTTTTCAGATTGTCTTGTTTCACTTAGTAATATATATTTAAGTTTCCTCTCAAAACTAGCTTATTTCTTTTTAGCACTGAATAATACTTTATTATCTGAATAAGAGTTTACTTATCCAGTCACCTATTGAAAGACATCTTGGTCATTTCCAAGCGTTAGCACTTATGAGTGAAGCTGCTGTAAATATTGCTGTGCAGGTTTTTTCATGAACATGAAATTTCAATTCATTTGGGTAAATAATAAGAAACAAGAGTGCCGCACAGTGTGGTAAGAGTATGTTTCTTTAGTTTTGTAAGAAACTACCAAAATGTGTTCTGAGGTGGTTGTACCATATTACACTAGTAATAAATGATAGTTTCTTTTTATTCACATCCTCATCAACATTTGCAGTTATTATTACTTTGAATTTGGGGTATTGTAGTAACTATGTAGTGGTATCTCATTGTGGTTATAATTTGCAGTTCCCTAATGACATATGATGTTGATCATCATTTCATATGCTTATTTACCATCTCATCTGTTTTTGTGAGGTATTTGTTCAGGCCTTTTACCCATTTTTATTTTTATTTATTTATTTTTATTTATTTGTTTATTATTATTATTATTATTTTATTTTTATTTATTATTATTTTTTTAGGTGGAGTCTCGCTCTGTTGCCCAGGCTGGAGTGCAGTGGCACGATCTCAGCTCAATGCAAGCTCCACCTCCCGGGTTCACACCATTCTCCTTCCTCAGCCTCCCGAGCAGCTGGGACTACAAGTGACCACTACCATGCCCGGCTAATTTTTTGTATTTTTAGTAAAGATGGGGTTTCACTGTGTTAGCCAAGATGGTCTTGATCTCCTGACCTCATGATCTGCCCGCCTTGGCCTCCCAAAGTGCTGGGATTACAGGCATGAGCCACTGCGCCAGGCCGCCTTTTACCCATTTTTAATCAAGATCTTTAATTTATTACGATTTAATTTTAAGTGTTCTTTGTGTATTTTGCAGTTTTTTATCAGCTATATCTTTTGGAAATATTTTCTCCTGTTTAGTAGCTTGTCTTCTCATCCTCTTGATATTGTCTTTCACAGAGCAGAGGTTTTTACTTTTAATAAAACACATTTTATCAACTATTTCTTTCATGGGCCATGCCTTTTGAACTGCATCTAAAAAATCATTGCTATAACCAGGGTCACTTAGATTTTGTGTGTGTGTGTTATGTTCTAGGAGTTTTATAGTTTTGCACTGTACATGTAAGACTACGATTCATTTTTCAGTTAATTTTTTAGAAGTTAACTGTCTAGATTGATTTTTTTGCATATGGATGTCGATTTGGTTCCACATAATTTGTTTTAAAAAATATTTTCTCTATTGTATTACCTTTGCTCCTTTGTCCAAGATCAATTTATATATTTATGTAGATCTATTTCTGGGTTCTCTACTCTCTTCCATTGGTATGTCTGTCTATTCTTTCACCCATACATGCCATCTTGATTACTGTAGCTTTATAATATGTCTTAAAGTCAAGTAGTGTTAGTCCTCTGATTTTGTTCTTCTTCAATATTGACATGACAGTTCTAGGTCTTTTCCAGTTAATGTCAATTTGCTGATACCTGCAAGATAATTTGTTGACATTTGGTTGGGATTGTACTGAATCTGTAAATCAAATTGCATCGAATCTATAGAATCTATAGATAAGAACTAACATTTTGACATTGTTGAGTCTTGTTATTTATGAATATGTAATAGTCCTCCATTTTATTATTAATATATTTCATCCAAACTTTTTAGTTCTCCTCACACAGATTTTGTACATATCTTGCTAGATTTTACCCAAGTATTTCATTTTAAGAAATTCGAATGCAAATGGTAATTTTTTAAAATTTTTACTTCCACTTCTTCCAGCTGGTGTTCAAAAGCAGTGGTAAAGGGGGCCAGCTATCTTTTGATTAGTGTTAGCAGAATAATTCTTTCTCCATACATTTAATCTGTATGTGTCTTTATGTTTAAAGTGAATTTCTTGTAGACAACATATAGTTGGGTACTGTTTCTTGGTCTACTTTGGCAATCACTGTGCTTTAATTGTTTAAAAATTTTATTAATATGGTTGTATATGTATCTACCACATTTGTTAATTATTCTATTTGTTGCTCCTGTTCTTTCTCTTGTTTTTTTTTTTTTTTTTTTTGTCTTTCGTTGTTTCTTTTTTTTTTAATTTTTACTTTATTTGGTTTTAATTGAGCGTTTTACATATATCCATTTTCTCTCCTTTCTTAGCATATTAATTATACTTCCAATTTTACTTAGCTAGCAAGTGATCTAGAGTGTGAAAGATACAATTAAAATTAATTCATTTTCAAATAACACTCTGCCACTTCATGGGAAGTTCAACGACCATATAACTACATATTTCCAAAGTATTTTGGGTAAAATGTACCTCAGTATTTCCTTCCTTTTATTCTTTATGTCATTGCCATCATATATTTTACTTATCCACAAACTATAAACATTAAATATGTTGTTGCTATTATTAAACAAACTGTTATCTATTAGATTTAAAAATAAGAGTTTTATTATTCCTTCATTTACCTTCTGTAATGGTCTTTTTTCTTTATGTAGATATGAATTTCTAATCTATATCATTTTCTTTTTTCCTGAATAACTTCTTATAACATTTCTTGTACACAAGTCAAACTGCAGCAAATTTCTTCAATTTTTATTTGTTTGAGAGCATCTTTATTTCTTCTTCACTGTTGAATGATAATTTTTCAGGACACAGTGTTCTGGATTGGTGGATTTTTTCTCTCAACACTTTAAATATTTCACTGCCTTCTCTACTTCTTTACATGGCTGCTAAGGAGAATTCTAATGTAATGCTTATCCTTTCTTATTCTGATGTAATTTCTTCTCCTTGTTCCTCTATAGGCAAGTTGTTGCCCCCAAATCTGGCTTGTTTCAAGATTTTATATTTGTCTTTTATTTTTTGGAGTTTAGGTATAATATGCCTCAGTGTAGATTTCTTGTGTTGCTTAGTGTTGTCTGAGCCTCCTGAATTTGTGGCTTTATATCTGACATCAATTTTGGAGACTTCTCAGTTATTATTGCTTCAAATATTTATCCTGTTCTCTCTTCTTCTGGTGTTTCTATTCCATATGGTACACTTTTTGTAATTGTTCTACAGTTCTGAATATTCTGTTATTTTTTAGTCTTTTTTTCCTTTTCTTTTCAGCTTTGAAAGTTTTTACTGACATATCAGCAAGTTTTCTAATTCTTTTCTCAGCCATGCCAATTCTGCTCATGAGCTTTTCAAAGGAATCATGCATTAATTTTTTTTTTAATTCCTGGCATTTGTTTTTTATTGTTTTCTAGAATTTCCATCTCTATGCTTATGTTACTCATCTGTTCTTTCTGATCTACTTTTTCATTAGAACCTCTCACATGAAGGGTCCTAGTTTAAATTTGGAATTGAAATTGAATTTTAAATTGAATTTAAATTTCCAGTGATAACTGTGACATTCTTGCTATATCTGAGTTGCTGTTGATATGATTTGGCTCTGTCTCCCCACACAAATCTCACCTTGAATTGTAATAATTCCCACATGTCAAGGGCGGGACCAAGTAGAGATAATTGAATCATGGGGGAAGTTTTCCCCATGCTGTTCTCATTATAGTGAGTGGGTTCTCATGAGATCTGATGGTTTTAAAAGGGGCTTCCTTCTTCACTCGGCACTCATTCTCTCTCCTGCCCTGTGAAGAGGTGCCTTCTGCCATGACTGTATGCTTCCTGAAGCCTCCCCAGCCATACAGAACTGTGAGTCAATTAAACCTCTTTATAAATTACCCAGTCTCGAGTATTTCTTCATAGAAATGTGAGAATGGACTAATACGGCTGTGACGTTTGGTCTCTCTTCGAACTGTGATTTGTTCGTTTGACTATGCCTTATAGATTATTGTTGACAGCAGACACGATGTACTGGGAAAAACAAGTAAACAAACGAACAAACAAAAAACTCCAGTAAATCGGCTTTTAGTTATGTTATAACAAGGAATGTGGGAAAGAAAAGTGTTCTAAAATCATATGATTAGGTGTAGGCTTTTTAGTGAGACTTTGTCCCTGGTCTGTGTCCCTTACTAGTGCTTCTCAGGTTCCCCTTCCCATCCTTAGGGAAGGAACCCGATGGCTAGAGGGACACATGTGGGTTTTTCTCTGCCCCCATGTGGAAGGCTGGAGTGGGTCAGAGTTACATGTTTCCCTTTCCCTAGTTCAGTTATGCTCTGATAAATCCCAGTAGGTTAGGGTCCGGTAAAATAGTTTATTTTCAGAAATGGCCTTTAAAGATAAATTAAATGCACTGGGTCCATTTCAAAATGGCTTCTTTTCCCCACCTCCTACTGAAATCAAGAGGGGATTTTTCTTCAATGATCCCTTTAAGAATCTGGTAGGACTCAAGGAGGTAATACTCACGAAAGAATGACCTTCTATGTATGATGTTCTCTCTCTTCCCCTTACATGTGGTCCTTCTGGATTTTCTGATTATCAGACTTTTAAACAATTAGCCTCTAACAATTTGTCAATTATAACAGTTTAGATTTGTCTTACCCTGCTTCTGGTTCCCCAGGTAAAATGCTAGTAATATGGGAAACAGAATGTCAGGTATAAGGGATATTTTCCTTCTCTGTACTATCCTTGCATTTTCTCTGTGGATCTAAACTATTTTACAATTTAAAAATTATTTAAAAAATAATATGTACTTTGAAAGAGTAATTAAGTTTTTGGAAAAATGTCAGAAGATGAAATGTTTTAAGCTGACTGTTTCTCTTTGCCCAAAACTGTTCCAGATTTAACACTGAAAATTACCTTAGTAAACACCAGTCCCAGGCAAACCATTGCAGTTGTTCACCTTAAACGTGCCCCAGTAACTAATAATATTCCAGACAGCTAGGCCTCTGAGGGATTTTCCTGCCTAAACTGAATTAATTTATAATTTCCATATGTGATTATTAGCCCTTGTATGTCTTGACACATTGATGGTTTCTAGGCTTTTTCTAATAAAATATTTTATATAATTACCCTATAACTCGTGTTAGCAACTTGCCACTATATCTGCTCACCAAAGTCAGTCGAAGGTTTGAAGTACATTTGCAGCGAGGTAGTTAGAAATTTATTACTAATATACTAAAAATCTTCTGGTTTGTTACTACAGTCTTCCAAAACTGTCCAGGTTTGGGTGCTTGTTCAGCGTCCACGAGGGCACATGAACTATTGGCATATATCAACATCTGAAGCCACTATCAACAACAACAAAAAATTCTTCCTTTTAGTTTGTGTTTTATAGTTTTTAATTATTCTTGCTTATAAACCACCACTTCTTAATGTGGCTATGTTTTAAATACCATATTTTATTCTAGAATAGAGTAAGCCTCATGTAGCTTTGGAAGCAGCAAATTATTCTTGAGGAATTTATTTCTGTCATTGAACACACTAGTCTACTATATTCATATGGTAAAATAAATTAAGGAGGTTATTTCTCTGTTTACAAAATGTTATTCAGAAGTGTGTGTATGTACATGTATGTGTTTCCCATTAACATCTAAAAATAGTAGCTATGCCTAATAGGTGCTCTTAATCGTCAACTATATCATTTCTGCTTATTTCTCTAATTTTGAAACCGTAACAATGAACCTGGCTTTGAGTAATTACTTCTGTTTACATCAGATTTTCCTAAATGTGTCTGCACATTTAAACTAGTTGAACATCTTTCAAAAATTCCGAAGTCCAGACCACATTCCAGACCTTCCTCTTTCGAAGTGTCACACATATATAAGTATTTTTTGAAGCTATCTGTGTGACTCCAGAGTGCAGGTAAATTCGAGAACCACTGAGTTACATGCCAAAATAGTTTTTAGGACAATTTAAATAATAAAATGTGTATAGATGAAGTGTGTGGAGACAAGTTTCATACCTTTAAAATCACTTTTATTGAGAGTCAAACATATCTTAATATTGTTAGCTTGTGAAATATTTACCATCTTATTCATCATCAAATGTCAGAATATGGATTTCCTACTATGGACAGCTTTCTGTAATAAAGTAAAAAATATTATATTTTAATGAACATTAATATCCTCTTTACATTCTTATTCTCGGTTTTGTGAACATAGGATAGAACTGTGTGCATATTCATAAGGCAATAATTTCCTAAAGCTACTTCTTATGAGTTAAGAAATGATCTGTTTAACTAGTCTAGATCCATTTACTCTCTCAGAGATCAAAAACCATACCAGAGAAACATCTATGAAATGATAGTATATATTTTTGTGTTCTACAGTGTGGGAACCTGTTAGTTACAGGAAAAGAAATTAACTATTGAGTCATGTAGAAGTTTTTTACAATTAAAAGTTTTATTCCTGCAGGAACTACAGGACAATTAAATGAAATGCTAACAACAAATTAAATGCTTTATAGGTCAGTCATCCCATTAGGCCTCTTTAGGGAAGCTGTTCTCATATAAAGCATGCCATAACCTATTTGCATAATGATTCCATCTTAACTGTGCCTTCTGCTCTTTTATGCCATGTTGTTTATCCTGATGCATGGCTGATGTAGGAGAGATGTAAAAGTTGCTATTTACGGCAAATAAAATTTGTAGAATCTAAGCATAGTAAACTAAGCATATTAAACCTGATAGTGAGACTTTAAAAACCATAGATGTGATCTGGTATAAAATACATTAAAGCTATGCCTTCACAGTCAAAGAAAATCAGATAATTGAAGTAATACTATTAGGTAATTTGGACCAAACAAACAAAAAAATCTTTATATGAAAGAAAGTAACATGTGCGTGCCTTACTCTTAAACATTGTTCATCTACACAGCTTGAACAAACTTTGGACTGTTCAACCCTTCATTTCAGATTGCTTATGTGCACACAAGCAAAATGTAACACATAGATTTAGCAATATTTTGGTCCTGTATTTATAATGTATTTTATAGTGAAAAAAATATGTATATAAAATATTTACTTACATAGTTGACCTATCTTGTTAAATTTATTGTAAAATAGGAGAAGAAATAATTACCTGAATATCGGCCCTACTAACTTCACCTGCTTTCATTTATTTTCTTGTTTGTTTCTAATCCTCATTTACTAAATGATGTGAAATGTACTGATCAGAAGAGAGATTAATCAAAGTAGGAATCTCTTTTGTTGACATTTACAAATGTTTATTATGTATTTTTCATAGAAGGAATCATTTTAATTCAGATATATTTTGCTTTGTATTTCAGATTTTATAATTTAATAGCACTTGGTGAAATTATGCTGCCTAGTGTATTTTTTTTTTTTTTTTTTTTTTTTTGCAATAAACTCCATTGTTAGTTTTGCTAGTGAGCCAAGGTGATTCTCCAAACCAAAGAGATAAACTTCAGTATATATGTTTCATGTAAACTTTTAAATTTTAAACAACAGAACTCCAATTCTTAAAAATACAAATTTATTGCAGTCAGAATTTAAGTAATCTTTCCCTAGTAGATATATAGGCATTACCTTTGGCCAAAACACATGTGGCGGGGGGCATATGGTTAGCAAAAGGATTGTGATGGCTAATTTTATGTGTCAACTTGACTACTCATGGAGTACCCTGATATTTAATTAAACATTATTCTGGGTGTCTGTGAGTATGTTTTTGAATAAGATGACCTCTGAGTTGGTAGATTAAGTAAAGCAGATTGCAACCCTACTATGAGTGGTCCTCATCTAATCAGTTGAAGTCATGAATAGAGCTAAAAGGCTGACTCTCCAAGGGTAAAGGGCAACTCCTCCTGCCTTGCCGTTTGAGCTGGGAAATCGGTCTTTTGTTTCTCTCTGTAGACTCAAACTGAAACATCAGCTCTTCTTTGATCTTGAGCCTGCTGATTCTCAGATTGGAACTTACATCATCAGCTCTCCTGGGTCTCCAGCGGGCCAACTGCAGGTCGTGGGACTTCTCAGCCCCCATAACCATGTGAGGCAATTCCTTATAGTAAATCTCTCTCCTCTCTCTCCTCTCTCTCCACACACACGCACGCACGCACGCACACATTCTAACCGTTCTGTTTCTCTGGAGAGCCCTGACAAATACAAAGAAAAAACATTTTTGTGTGTAACATAGTTATACAGTAAAATCTTTCTCTGGTTCACTTCCTCCATGCTCCCACCTATATACCAGGAGTAGTAAAAAATACGACAGGTATGATTGGATTACTTATACCACTTTCTTCCTGAAAAGAATGCCTATTTGTAAAATATTTTCGCCTTGTTGTGTTGTTCCTGTTTATCATCTACTTTCCTCTTCCAAATTTTTTTTTGTAGAAGAAACTTTTTTTTAAATTACAAAATGACCTTTGATCACTCCAACCATATTCTAATAAGAATGCAAATAATAGTCCATTGCTTAGTTTCCATGTAATCCAGATATTTCTTACCATAGTTTCCTATCTACCTGATCACAAAGCTTCATTTTCTTGGTTTATTGGTTAATCTAAAGGGCTATGATGAAACTGAACATGGACCAATCAGATTCTTAGCTTATGCTTTATATAATACAAAACTGAGAAAAATGTTTTCTTTACTCTTTACTCTCTGAGACCATTAATGTAGGAATAATGTTATCTTAGAGCAGATTGAGGTCATACCACACTTCACTCTACCAACATAACTGGCTACCTAAATTGCCTCAATTCTATGAGCTATATCAGTGTTCTATTGATGAATTTCTTGTTTTATGTATAACAATATGAGTTAGATGTTGTTACTTGTAATCCAAATGTTTCTTACTAACACATCATCACTGATAAATTGGGAACATGTTGATCTCATAGTTTATAGCAGGTGCCACAAATTGGTACTCCCTAATCCAAACCCAATCTATAGCACTGTTGTACTGTAAATCATGTCTCTGGAAAATAATGAATAGGAACTAAAAAAAAAAAAAAAAACAAGAAGAGTTGTATCATTTGCTTATTTCCATGGTGTAAATACTTTCACCATGGTTAATCTAAAGCTACCAACGTAATGTCACTAAAGGTAGAGTTGGAAAAATGTGCAGCATTAGTCATTAGTTTTCATAAGCAGACGTGTGTGTGAGTGTGTGTGTGTGTGTGTGTGTGTGTGTGTGTGTATAATCATTCTGGCTTCACTGATGCAGAGATATGTTTAGGAGAATAGGGGAATGATTTTGATCAAAATAGTGTTTGTTCACATTGTCAGCCATATGTACATTCACTGTTATTATGTTGAAAAAAAATTAGAAAAAAGTTAACTTTCAAATTTTTTTCTCCAAATTAGATTTGGCTGCATTCACAAATAAAGCATTTGCTGGAACTGCATGTCCTCCCCAGGGTTCTCACTAGCCCTATTAATGCCATGAAGTGTCAGTTGCAATTTATATTCTTATACATAATCCATATTTGCACTACGTATTTTGCTTATAAAAGCATTTGAACTTAGATTACTGCCCTACACATATTGTTTGCATTAACAATTTCTTAGATGAGGATTCAGAATTTCAAATGTTAATGGGTTTTCCAGTTTTGCTATTTATACGTAGTTTAAAAATTAGTGAAATATCTTTTGAATTTCCTTTTTAGTTTTATTTAAAAAAACAATTCCTATAAAATGTGTAAAACATGTGTTAGGGCAGAGAAGTTAAAATCTACATTATCTATTCCTAACTGGCTTTGATCCCTAACAATGAATTTTAGATAGCAAAAAAAGTCACAGGTATATGTCTAACATAATATTGCATCCTCTCTTTGGCCCATTGCTTTGTTCTTAGATAAAGGTAGTAGCAATGTGATATTTCTATTGCTGTCAGCTGTCTTGGAAAATATGTTTAAATTCTAAATAGTATTAAATGATATGAAAGATTATTCCATGTGGACAAAGTTTATCTGGGTATTTGCAGATAAACTCAACTATAAGAAAGTAAATTATTACATATTCATTAACATTTAGTTTTGTTAAAGTAAAATTTGGTGAGCTTAAAATATAACTCTTTTTCTCTGTAACACACAGTAACATAATACCCTGAATTTGTTGTATTTTTTGTGTCAACCTCTAAATGACTTGAAAAGGCTTGGAATACCAATCTTAGATTATACAATCCTAAAGAAAAGTGATCTCAAATAAGTACTGCTGGTATACTAAATCCCGTTGAATATGTATTTGCTCTGCTACATAAATGTTAAACCTGACATGATGGTATAGTGTACACTTCTGGGGATTAGCAGAATTAGAGGATTCTGAAACCTAATTCCATAGCTCCTAATTACTAGTTAAGAAGTTTTGGAAAAGTAGTAACTTATGCTCTTTACCTTAGTTGTTTCTTTTGTAAAAAGAATAACATAATAGAACCCAAACTGTTGACTTTATATGAGGATTTCAAGATATAATATATTCAAACTTTGTATCATAGAACTTGATTATAGTTATATCTCAACAATATTAACTATTATCCGTGTACACCATTATAACAGTATTTATCAGATGGGCAGATGAATGCTTAATCACTTCTATGGCAACAACTTTACTTTTTCCACAGGAGGCTTCCTTTATATTCTATGATAGTGGCCCTTCACCATGACTGTACATAGGAATCAAGTGAGAAGCTTAAGTATAAGCCCCACACCTCTTCTTGAGAGATCTTGATTTAATTTGTCCGAGGATGAGGCAAGACTCCAATATTTTTTTCAACTCCCCAGGTAATTATAATATGCAGCTGAGATTCAGAACCACTGCTCTAAGCAAACCAGAAGCCCCATATGTTATGAGCCATCTGCTTATAAAAATTACTGATCATGAGACTTCAAGTGCATTTTGTTGATAAAATGTACAATCTCAATTTCATACATATGGAATTATTAGAGCAGATCTTTCACAGTCACCAATTTAACATCACAGTTTCACTTGCTTGCATTTAACTCTGAAAGCTCCATGACTGGCTCTCATGTGTTCAGGTACTGAAGCGTTAATTGGATCAACTGGAAGGGAAAGCTTGTACGAAGAACTGAGACAACTACTGAGCTTAGCAATAGCATAGTATCTCCAATATGTCTGTGACAATAAGGCATTATTTTTCAATTTATATTTCTATATGTATAACCCTGAAGAAGATACACACACACACACACGCACACATAGACCACACATAGTAAGTTTTTCGTGAGCTGTCACTTTATGTCATACTGTCCTTTAGACTTTGGATACAGTTACTCAAACATTTTTCTACATCTCTATGAAAAGCCTGGTGTTCTACCAAAAATTTTTGTGAATTCCTACTAATCTTACAGTCTGAGAATCACTTCAGCTCTAACTTCTGGCCTCAAAATCTAAAGCCCCGTTACATATCTTGGGGAAGAACCCATTACTTTGCTCTGGTGTTGACAGAAATGTGGAACTCATTCCTTCAATTTGAGGATTGAATTCTGTATTTTTTATTTAAAGAAACAAAATATGATTTTTAAATCCTTTTCCTCAAAATAAAGAACAGTATCCAAAGATAAATCCAAAAACTGCTGACAGCTTTAAAATTAAAGGTTGTTCCAATTTCTAACCATTAGTTTCCTAAAATTCTGAGGGTTCCGATGTCAGGAAACTCTACTTGCTTTCAAACCTCCATGGAACTTTTGTGGTTCTTTGAAAAGCGCGATCATTTCCCAGAAGGTGCCTCTCTAGGCTCAAGGATGAGAAGACAGATTTTTCTATGAGTTCTCCCATTAGGAATAAATTATACTGATGAATCTGCTATTCTATTTTTTTTCTACTTTAAATGAAAACATTATCTAACCTTTTTCCATAATTAGATAAGAAAAATTTTTCAACCAGTGACCCTTTTTTTTTTTTTTTTAAACTTAACAGGCTTTTTCAAATTCTAGAACAAGACTCAATCTCATTCTTGTAGCTCCTGTTATCACACTTAACTATCAAAACTTCTATCTATCAGTGGTGATATAAGTTCTAGCAGTGGCAAATGAGTTACTTTTTTCCTTCAGTGTATCATACTTTGGTTACATATTGAGAGGAAATCTGCACATATTTAATCCACATACCAACCTCAAAGAAAATACCAGTGTGGAGTCAGTGTCCCCACCCAAACTAAAAATATGAGAGATAATTACTTAGTTGAGTATTAGACATGTGCGAGTAATGCTACATGCTGCTTATACTGATTATTTAGAGACATAGAAACCTAAATGAAATGGTTAGTATTATCAGCATGTAGCGGTTATTACTGTCAGTGAGTAAACTCCCTGGATGTGGGAAAAGGAACATTTTCATTCTCTATAACTTGAACGTGCCATGTAGTTGACAAATCTCAGAGCATTTCCCTAGATTTGAGTGACATAGTGAGAAATTCAGTTACTGAGAAGTGTTTCTTCCATTACACTTGTGTAAATACGTAATTCCTTCTGGTTTCTATGGGACAACCTTGGTCATAGCAATTAAAGTGATTATTTACCATAAGTTTTTCCATTATCCCTTTTCAAAGGCAAGACGTTTGTGTATAATACAGAGATGTGCTGTTTCAAACGGTTTCCAAATAGGTTGTCCATATTAGCAATATTTTCCATTAACTGTGGTAGCAATACACTTCATATTTGATTTTCAAGATTGCTGATATCTTAGACAAAAATTAGATCTAGTATTTATTTTAGAATTATTCCCCATATTCTGTGGCCAGAGCCACATAAGGATATCAGAATCAGAAAATGGCACTAGTGGGAAAAATCATTTGTATCCTTTGTCTTCACAAGGAGTCTTCATGTATATTTTTAAATCAGGTTTTGGTTTTGTGTAATCTCTAGTCAAAATTCTGTGTTCCCTACAAAAGGCTCTTGTTCTTTTCTCACATTTTTTTTTTTCATTTCCTTTGACGACTCTACTCTCTACTTGGTTATAATGATTTAACCATGGGTAAGTACTTGACTACAACTGTCTATGGTGGAAATATTATTAATTCCTACTATTATTTCCACAGAAGAATGTCCACAGCTTGATTTTTCCAAATGGATTGACTGGTGATAGCTTATTGGATAAGCCTAAACCAGAGAACATCAGGATCCTTATTGTTCATGAACTTGTAGCAAACATTATTATTTCTGTTACTATCTTACCCACCATGACCCGCTGTGAGTATAAACACGCAGACATGTGAATTGTTCTTAGTCCATACTTGAAAAGACAAACCTTATTTGATTTTATCTGTACTTTCCTACTTTCTAACCAATAACTGTGAAATAGAGTAGATAACCTCAGTAACATACTTTCACTTACATAATCTGGAATTATCAGCTCCCATTTTAAAACCCTCTTGTAGAATATTCAAGTTTAAACGGCTAGAAGGGGATTGGGATTGCTTTTTTATCTGCAAGTCATTCATCTGTCCCTTCTGTATTAAAATTCTGTCACTAAGAGGTTTTCAATTCCCAAATTTATTCATTTATTCATTTATTTGTAGTACCTATGCAATTGCATACTGTAAAATGAATCTTTCGTGAACCAATGGAGAAATTTCATTTTGTAAAAAAATTTCTTTCATCAATACTTTCTTTTTAGTTTTCACCATGTAAATATTGCACAAATGTTCCATTTCTCTAGCTATTTCATGTTAATACAATTTATGTGATATTTGAATTTTTAAATGTTCACAATAATATATAAATGTACTATTAAATATGAATATTGACATTGTTCCCTGTGAAATGATTAGACTTAATAGGTTAAGTAACTTTTGAATATTTACTTTTCTACATACTTGATGATATTGTCTAACTATAAAGACAGTTTTGTTTCTTCCTTTACTTTTTTTTTTTTAATCATTGTATAGGCTAATACCTCCAGTATGGTATTGAATATAATGGTGCACATAAACAACCCTGCCTCATATCCATTCTCAGCAGGAAAGCATTTGTTCTTTTGCCAATAAGTATGATGGTATGTGTTTTGTGGAATCCTATCATCAAATATAGGAAGTTCCTGATAAGATTGTTGAGTTTTTATCATGAAATGGTGTTTAATTGTGTCAACTACTTTTTCTATATCTATTGAGATTATTATATTATTTTTTAAATAAGTTGATGTCTTGGTTCATTCAGGCTGCTATAGCAAAATACCACAGCCTGGGCGACTTACAAAAACAGAAATATATTTCTCACAGTTCTGGAGCCTTGGAAGTCCAAGATCAAAATGCCAAAAGATTCCACGTCTAGTATGAGCCTTCTTCTTAGTTCAGAGATTGCATTTTTAACATACAAATTTTGGGAGGACCAAAATGTTTATTCTGTAGCAGACAGGGAAAAAGAGAGAGACAGAGACAGGAATATAGAACTATCATGTGTTCATGATATAATGAATCAAAATGATTTCCAAATGTTTAATTGATGTTAAATTTGGGTGATAACTTTCACTTGGCTATGATGTGTATCCTTTTCCTATATTGCTGAATTTAATTTGCTATAGTTATGTTAAAGACTTTTAGTCTTTTTCATGAAGCATATTAGATTATAGACATCTTTTCTTATGTTATTTTAGTGTGGTTTTGGTGTCAAAGTAATGCTGACCTTATAAAATGACTTGGAGAGGTTTTCTCCTGTTCTTCGTCCTGGCAGCAGCAGATCAATAAAGAAATGGAAAATCTGAACAAAATTATAAATCAACTAGCTCTAATAGGCATAAAAACACTTCATCCAGCAACTTGCAGAATATACATTCTTCCTAAGTGCATATAGAACACTCTTTAAGATAGACTATATGTTAGACCATAAAATAAGCTTCAACTAATGTTAAGGTATTAACATACAAAGAACATTCACCCTTCGCAATGGAGTAGAATTAGAAATTAATAACAGAATAAGTTTGGAAAATTCACAAAGTTTAATGGAACTAAATAATATACTATGAAACAAACAATGTTAAAAAACAAAGGGGAAAGTATTAAAAAATACTTTGAGATGAATGAAAATGAAGACACAATATGCCAAAATATATGGAATGCAAGGAAAGCAGTTCTCAGAGGGAAATGTATATCTGTAAATGCCCTTAGTTAAAAAGGAAGAACGATTTCAAATCAACAACCTAACTTTCCACATTAAAACACTGAAAAAAGAGTAAGCTATGCCTAAATAAAGCAAAAGGGAAGAAATAATTAAATTAAGAATAGGAAAACTGTAAAAAAAAATAATAAAATCAAAAGTTTGATCTTTGAAAAGATTAATAAAATTGATGAGTTTTTCCTATATTGACAAAAACAGTAAAAGTAGACTCAAGTTACTGAAAACATAAATCCCCAAAGGGACATTATTGCCAGCCTTAAAGAAATAAAAAGAATTGTATTTGAATACTGTAAACAACAATGTATGCAAGCAAATTGAATAACTTAGATGAAATAGACAAATTGCAGAGAAATATAAAATCAAGGTGACCTTAGAAATGCTTCCTTCAGGAGGCTCTGAGGGGAGAAACTGTCTCACTACTCTCTCTGAGTTTCTGGTGATTGACAGTAATCGTGTCATTTCTTGCCTTGTAGATTCATCACTTCATTCTCTGCCTCCATCTTACATTGTCTTCTTCTCCTTGTTTCTCTGGGTCCTCTTCAATTCTTATAAGAATACCAGTCATTGAATATAGGGACCACCCTAAATCCAGTATGTTATCAGGTTGAGATCCTTAACTAATTACATTTACAAAGACATTACTTAGAAATAAGGTGACCTTCTGAGGTTGCGGGTGAATAAATTGTCTTAGTTTTTATTGTCTGAAAGAGTTTTATTGTCTGAAAGATCTGGTTTCATATTTGGAACCATTTTCACTGGCTACCAAATTTTAGCTTAATAATTGTTTTTCTTTCATTTCTTTAAAGATGGGCTATTGTCAACAAAGACTTGGAACCAACCCAAGTGTCCATCAAGATAGACTGAACTAAGAAAATGTGGCACATATACACCATGGAATACTATGCAGCCATAAAAAAGGATGAGTTCATGCCCTTTGTAGGGACATGGATAAAGCTGGAAACCATCATTCTGAGCAAACTATTGCGAGGACAGAAAGCCAGACACCGCATGTTCTCACTCATAGGTGGGAATTGAACAATGAGAACACTTGGATACAGGATGGGGAACATCACACACCGGGGCCTGTCGTGGGAAGTGGAGTGGGGGGAGGGATAGCATTAGGAGAAATACCTAATGTAAATAACGAGTTAATGGGTGAAGCACACCAACATGGCACATGTATACATATGTAACAAACCTCCACGTTGTACACATGTACCCTAGAACTTAAAGTATAATAATATTTTTTTTTAAATTCAAACTTCTTTATCCAGAAAAAAAAAAAAAAGATGGGCTGTTGTCTTCTGGCTTTTGTAGTTTCTGTCAAAAAGCCTGAGTTCATTCTTGTATTTGTTCTTTTATGCCTTTTATATCTTTCTGTTTTGTTTGCTTTTCAACTTATAAGTATTTAAATAAATTGTTTGTAGGCTTTTGATTTTACCCTTGACCCCATCCTACAAATGTCAGGCGTGGTCTGCTTCATCAAATTATTGTATGGAGACTGAAAGTTTTGTACTAGATTCATATTTTTAGTTCTGTATTTTATTCAGTAAGAATGCAAATAATTAGAAAGAATAAGTTTTAAGCTCACTTTCATCTCTGTAACGATAAATATATGAGAGCAGACGGAGAGTTTGGGGAGAGCAGGTAGTAACTATAAAATCCTGGGACACCTGTAGAAAATTATCATGAAAAGGAAGAAGAGCAATGAAGACAAAAACAGGTGTGTGATAATTGGACCGATTCATTCATTCTATGTATTTGCTTATTTCACTTATATTTTTAATATATGTACTAAGTTAATGCAGAAATAGCAAGGCATAATTGAAATGAATGAATAAAGCCAAACCTTTACTATCCCCAAATATCATTTCTAAGGCCAGTTATACAATAAACCACTAAGTATAAAATATTATTATGGATTAGCTTTCAATTAAAATGGTGATACTTACAAAATGACCAAGATTGATTTCTGTTCATATGGAGTGTGTGCTTTTTTGTAAGCAATACTGATCTTGTGTGTGTGTGTGTCTGCATGTGTGAGTGTGTGTGCATATGGTTACATAAGTGGTACGCTTACAGATAAATTTTGTGATTATAAATATAAGTAAAGAACTGTCTAAAACTCTGTTCACGTGAGCTAAAAAAAAAAAATGCCTTGCTGATTTCTGTAACATTTTTAAATAATCAAGAGCTAAGTATAAAAGTTTTGCCTAAGCACAGCATTCCCACATCAGTTCAAACGTTAATTCTTTTACATATCAAAAGGGTGCCCTTTGAGGCCAGCTGAGAGCAGAGGATTTATTTTATAAAGCCCACATTCGCTGGGCATGCATAGTAAATATTGTCATTAAGAATTTAGTGTAAAGGAGCTACACTACTGTTCAAAAGGGGCACTGAGGTGAACACGATAATGAAAACAGGCCGTTAAGAGGTAGTCACTTCCAGCAATTTTTGAATTGTGCTTTTCCTATTTCGTGCCTTTTAAAAAAAATCAACTTGAGAAGGTTGCAGATAAGGTTGGAAGAAGAGAAAGAACTGATGTACGGGTCAAGAGCTCAGAGTTTAGAGGAGCCTGACCCAGAAAGGACAAGTTAGTGTTGTTACAGCTAACAAAAAAGCAGAGTGCTTGTTAAATAAAGCCAATGACAAAATCTAGAGTGTAACACTTTGGGGAAAGCTGATAATTAACCCTCCATAACCTCTTATTTTTCTGTGTGTGATTAGAATAAGTTGCCAATAACAGATGGAAAATTGATCAATTTTGTATTGAGATGTAAATTGCAAACCAGATGTGGTATCTGAACGTGTGAAGGGGGAAAGAAATCACCACCAAAAAATGTTAAAAATAACAAAACTTTTCGAACATTTTAGCAACATATTTCCTGTGGTGGAGTGGCATTAACCATTTCCTTTCTCCACATCCTGACCAAGCAGTATGAGAAAATTCCAATCAGCCTTAAGGAAAACGAATCCTGTCTTTATCCACTTGCAGCAAACTACGTACCAGGGAAAATAAATTTGTTAAAATAATTAAATGTCATGTATTGATTCTGTAGCAAGAGCTATTTAAAGTAAGCCTGGATTAAGTAGCATTGGATGGGCACTGAAAGCAATAAAAATAGCATATGGTTCTTGCACAAATAGGTTAGCTATTAAAAAGACTAAAGAAATATTTTGATTTAAATCCTGCCTATCTAAGGCACAACAGATATATTCTGAACCTCTTTTCCTCATCCCTTGGCTAACTCTGACAAACCATAATATATGCAGTTGGATTTTGTGCCAATTTGTGTGTGTGTGTGTCTGCATGTGTGAGTGTGTGTGCATATGGTTACATAAGTGGTACGCTTACAGATAAATTTTGTGATTATAAATATAAGTAAAGAACTGTCTAAAACTCTGTTCACGTGAGCTAAGAGCTGCATATCCATCTAGAGAGCTCCAAAAATTATTCAGTTCATCAGCCTGTCCCTTCTGACTTTATTTGGCTTAGAGTCAAACTGGCCTTGAAACATAGCCCCTGAAACTGTCATTCTTACGATAAATCAGGTTGACATAACATTCGAGTCACCTGAGGGGTCTCTTGGTCATTTTTGTCAGTAAAATCTTCCCTTTCCAGTCTTTCCTATCCTTTCTGTCCTTGAGAAACATAATTTTCACTTTTATTTTGCTGAGCAATTTAACTCTCCACATTTTATTTAGCTTTTGCATCAACTTTGCGTATGGAAATAGTCATTATTGTGCAGCTAACCAGTGAGAAGAAGCTTAAAACATCCATTTCTTTCTCCCCAAACAGAAAAAATAATTATAGAAATATATTTCCTTTCCAAGGTGAAATACGCCACTTTTCTTAGAATGCAGACACAGTTACACCAACTCTAATTTTGACATGTCATTTTTTCTATTACGAATGCACACAGTTATATTCTATCATGTATTCATATGATATACATAAGAAACAGCATAGTATGGCACATGAGAGCATGAACTCCCTTTGAACCTTGGCTCAGCCACTTCCTTGCTTTATGACTTTGGCAAACTATTTAATCTCTCTGAAGTACAGTCTCAGGTTCCTCATCTATAAAAGAACAATAATTGTGAGCTCATAGTGTTCTGTTGAGGGGATACCTGGCATTTATAGTAAGCACTCAGTAACTGTTATTATCATTGCTTAATTTTTAATTTTTGTGATTACATAGCAGGTGTATATATTTATGGGTAACATGAAATATTTTGATATTGTCATGCAATGTGTAACAATCACATCAGGGAAAAAGGGTATCCGTCACCTCAAGGACTTAGCTTTGATATTTCACAGAACCCAGTTATACTCTATTACCTATTCTAAAGTATACAATTAAATTATTTTTTACTATAGTCACCGTGTTGTGCTAGCAAATACTAGATCTTACTTATTATTTCAAACTGTATTTTGTACGCATTAATTATTCCCCTTTCCCCCAACCCCCGAACTACTCTTCTCAGCCTCTGGTAAACATCCTTCTACTCACTAACTCCATGAGTTATATCATTTTGATTTTTAGTTCCCAGAAATAAGTGAGAACATACAATGTTTATCTTTCCGTGCCTGGCTTATTTCACTTAATGTCCTCAAGTTCGATCCATGTGGTTGCAAATGACAGGATCTTATTATTTTTTATTACTGACTAGTACACCATTGTGTAAATGTACCACATTTCCCTTACCCATTGTATTAGTTCATTCTCACATGGCTATATAGAAATGTGAGACTGGGTAATTTACAAATAAAAGAGGTTTAATAGGTCCACAATTCTGTAGGCTGTATGGGAAGGATAGTGGCTTTGACTTTTGGAGAAACCTCAGGAGGCTTCCAGTCATGGCAGACAGTAAAGGGGGAGCAGTCATCTCACATGGCAGGAGCAGGAACAAGAGGGTGAGAGGGGAGGTGCCACACACTTTTAAATGACCAGATTTTGTGATAGCTCACTCACTTTGACAAAGACAGTACCAATGGGATGGTACTAAACCATGAGAAAATTGCCCACGTGATTCAATCACCTCCCACCAGGCCCCACCTTCACCTTTCAAATTGCAATTTGACATGAGATTTCGTGAAGACACAAATGCAAACCACGTCATGCATTTTTTTGTTGATAGACATTTAGGTTGCTTCTAAATCTTAACTATTGTGAATAGTGCTGCAATAAACATGTGAGTGCAGATATCTATTTGATATACTAATTTCCTTCCTTTTTTGTATGTAGCCAACAGTGGGATTGCTGGATAATATGGTACCTGTGTATTTAGTTTTTTGATGAAACTCCAACTTTTCCATAGTGATTGTACTAAATGATATTCCCACCAACAGTATATGTATGAGGGCTCCCTTGTATCCACATCCTCTCCAGCATGTGATTGCCTCCCTTTTGGATATAAGCTATTTTAACTGGGATGATATAGTATCTCATTGTAGTTTTGATTCATATTTCTCTGATGATCAGTGATGTTGAGGACCTTTTCATATATCTATTGGCCATTTGTATGTCTTAAGAAATGTCTCTTCAGATCTTTTAACTATATTTTATTGGATTAGCATAATTTTTTCTATAGAATTGTTTGAGCTCCTTATGTATTCTGGTCATTAATCCTTGTCAGATGGGCAGCTTGCAAATATTTTCTCCCATTCTGTGTGTTGTCTCTTTGTTTTGATGATTGTATTTTTTGCTGTGAAGAAGCTTTTTAACTTGAGGGGATCCCATTTGTCCATTTTTCCTTTGGTTGTCTGTGTCTGTGACACATTGCTCAAGAAGTCTTTGCCCACTCAAATGGCTTGGAGAGTTTCTCCAAAGTTTTCTTTTAGTAGTTTCACAGTTTGAAGTCTTAGATTTAGGTCTTTAATTCATTTGGATTTGATTCTTGTATATGGCAAGAGATAGGGGTCTAGGTTGTTTCTTAGTCTATGGATATCCAGTTTTCCCAGCACTATTTATAGAAGAGACTGTCTTTCCCCAGTGTTTGTTCTTGGCACCTTTGGCAAAAATGAGTTCACTGTAGGTTTGTGGATTTGTTTCTGGGTTCTCTATTCTGTTCCATTGGTCTATATGTCTGTTTTTATGTAATTACTATGCTTTTTTGGTTGCTATGCCTCTGTAGTATAATTTGAAGTCAGGTAATGTAATTCCTTCAGTTTTGTTCTTTTGCTTAGGATAGTTTTTGTTCTTCTATGTCTTTTGTGTTTCCATATAAATTTGAGGATTTTTTTTTCTTTTCCTGTGAAGAATATCACTGATGTTTTTATAGGGATTGCATTGAATCTGTATATTGCTTTGGGTGGTATGAACATTTTAACAATATTGATTCTTCCAATCCATGAATATGGAATAACTTTTCATTTTGGCGGTCCTTTTTAATTGCTGGCATCAATGTGTTACAGTCTTCATTGTACAGATCTTTCACTTATTTGATTAACTTTATTCCTAGGTATTTTATTTTATTTGTAGTTATTGCTAATGGGACTACCTGCTTGATTTCCTTTTTTATTGTTTGCTGTTGGCATATAGAAATTCTGCTATTTTTTTAATCCTGCAATTTTACTGAATGCATTTATCACTTCTCATCAGTTTTTGGTGGAGCTATTAGGTTTCTCCAAAGGTAAGATTATATCCTTTGCAAACAATGAAAGTTTGACACCCTTCATTCCAATGTGGATACCATTTATTTATTTATCATGTCTGAATGCCATAGATAGGATTTCCAGTACAATGTTAAAGAGCAGTGGTGACAGTGGGCATGCATATTGTGTTCCAGATCTTAGAGAAAAGGCTTTCAGATTTCCCCTATCTAGTATGATAGTAGTAGCTGTGGTTCTTTTGTATATGGCTTTCATTGCATTGAGGTACGCTCCTTCTATGGCCAGTTTCTGAGAGTTTCTATTATAAAAAGATATAGAATAATATCAAATGTCTTTTTAATATCAATTGAAATGATTATATTGATTTTGTCCTTCATTCTGTGGATATGATGTTCCACATTTATTGATCTGCATATGTTGAACCATCCTTGTATCCCTGGGATAAATCCCAGTTGGTCATGATGAATGACCTTTTTAACATGTTAAATTTGGTTTGCTAGTATTTGGCTATTTTCACATCAATATTCCTCAATGATATTGGACTATGGTTTTCTTTTTTTGATGTGTCTTTGTATGGTTTTAGTATCAAGATAATAATGGCCTTGTAGAATATGTTTGAAAGTATCCCCCCTTCCTCCATTTTTTTTTTTTTTTTTTTTTTTTTGAATAGTTTGAGTAGGATTGGTATAATTTGTTCTTTAAATGTTTGGTAGAATTCATCAGTGGAGCCATTGCTTCCTGGGCATCTCTTCGCTGGAAGCTTTTTTATTATGGCTTTGATTTTGTTACTTGTTATTGATCTGGTCAGGTTTTGAATTTCTTCATGGTTCAATCTTGGTAGATCGTATGTGTCTAGGAAATTGTCCATTTCTTCTAGATTTTCCAATTTGTTGGCATGTAGTTGCACATAGTAACCACTAATGATCCTTTAAATTTCAGTGGTGTCAGTATAATGTCTCTGTTTTATCTCTGATTTTATTTATTTGGATACTCTCTGCTTTTCTTAGTCTCTCTAAAGGTTTGCTAATTTTGTTTCACTATTTTTAGAAAAATAAGTTTCACTGATTCTTTTCTATTGTTTTCTTCATTTCAATATTATTTTTCTATGATCTTTATTTTTTTTCTTCTATTAATTTTTGGTTATGGTTTGTTCTCACTTTTCTAGTTCTTTAAGATGTTTTGTTGGGTTGTTTATTTGAAGTTCTTCGTTTGTAGTGTAGTCACTTAGAGCTATAAATTTCTCTCAATACGAATTTCACTTTATCCCATAGGTTTGGGTATGTTATACTGCCGTTATCATTTGCTTCAAGAAAAGTTTCAGTTTCCTCCTTAATTTATTTATTGACTCATTGTTCATTCAGGAGCATATTGTTTAATTTCCATGTATTTGTATAGTTTTGAAAGTCCTCTTTTTACTGATTTTTAGTTTCATCACATTGTGGTGAAAGAAGATATTTGATTCTTTTTAATGTTTTAATACTTGTTTTATGACCTCACAAATGGTCTCTTCTTGAGAATCATCCATATGCTGAGCAAAAAAAAAAAAAAAAAAAAAAAAAGCGTATTCTGCAGTCATTGGTTAAAATGTTATGTAAATATCTATTTGTTCTATAGTGCAGATTAAGTCTGACATTTCTTAGTTGATTTTCTGTCTGGAAGATCTTTGTTGATTTTCTGTCTGGAAGATCTTTCCAAAGCTGAAAGTGGAGTGTTGAAGTTTTAAGCTATTATTGCATTTGGTTTATCTCTCTCTTTAGCTCTAACAATAATTGTTTTGTATATCTAGTTGCTTCAATGTTAGGTTCATATATATTTAAAATTATTATACGTCCTTGCTAAATTTCCCCTTTATCATTGCATAGTGACCTTCTTAGTGTCTTCCTATAGTGTGTCTTGAAATCTACTTTTTCTGATAAAGTAGAGCTACTCCTGCTCTATTTTGGTTTTCCTTAGAATGGAATATCTCTTTCCATACCTTTGTTTTTAATCTGTATGTGTCTTTATAGGTGAAATGTGCTTCTTGTCGGCAAAAAATTGTTGGGTCTTGTTATTTAATTCATTATGCCTCTCTATGTCTAATGATTGAAGAGCTTAGTCAATTTATATTTAATGTTGCTGTTGATTAGTAAGTACTTAATCTTGCCATTTTGTTTTATGGTCTTTTGTGATCTTCTCTGAGGCTTTAACATCTTAACTGATAACATCTTAACACTGTTTGTATAAACAAATGAACAAGCAAAAAATAAAAACTCTGGATCTTAAATTTATCCCCTGACTTTTTAACTCTTTTTTGTTTTTATTTATGTCTTACTGTATTGTCTATGTCTTGGAAAGTTGTCGTAGTTTTTATTTTTGATTGGTTCATTGTTTAGTCTTTCCACTCTAAGATATGATTAATTTACATTACACAGTTACAGTGTTATAATATTCTGTGTTTTCCTGTGTGCTTACTAAGACCAGTGAGTTTTTCACCTTCAGATGATATCTGGTTGGGCATAGTTTGCTCTCAATTTTCTAATTCTTTTTTTTTTTTTTTTAAATTTTCTAATTCTTTAAGATGCATTGTTATGTTGTTTATTTGAAGTTCTTCTTTCATAGTGTAGGCACACAGAGCTATAAACTTCCCTCAATACTGCTTTCACTTTATTCCATAAGTTTGGGTATGTTATACTTTCATTATCATTTGGTTCAAGAAAATTTGTTTCTTGAACTTGCTGATTGTTAACTCCCCTTTCTTTCTAGTCGAAGTACTTTCTTTAGCATTTCTTGTAGGACAGATGTAGTGCTGATAAAATCCCTCAGCTTTTGTTTGCTGGGAAAGTCTTTATTTCTCATTCATGTTTGAAGTATATTTTTGCCAGATATACTATTCTAATGTAAACTTTTTTTTTCTCCTTCAGCATTTTAAATACATCATGCCACTCTCTCCTGGTCTGTAAGGTTTCCAGTGAAAAGTCTGCTGCCAGACATATTGGAGTATCACTGTATGTTTTTCATTTCTTTTTTCTAGTTGCTTTTAGGATTCTTTATTTTTGACTATTGGAGTTTCATTTGTAAATGCCTTGACACAGTGTGTGTGTATATATATATATATATATATTTTTTTTTTGGTAAATCATTTCGATGTTCTATAATTTACTTGTATTTGGATATTGATATATTTGCCTAGGTTTGGGAAGTTCTCTGTTATTATCCCTTTGAAAAATCTTTCTACTCCTATCTCTTCTACCTCCTCTTTCAGACCAAAAACTCTTAGATTTGCAACTTTAGTGCTATTTTCCTAGATTCTGTTGGCATGCTTCATATTTTTATTATTTTTTCTTTTGTGTCCTCCAACTATGAATTTTCTAATAGCTTTCTTCAGGCTCACTTTTTTTTTTTCCTGCATGATCAATTCTGCACATTAAAAGACACTGGTGCATTCTTTAGTATGTCAATTGCATTTTTCAGTTCAAGAATTTCTGCTTTTTTCATTTCTTTCAATCTTTTGTTAAATACACCTGATAGAATTTTAAATACCTTCTCTCTGTTATTTTGAATTTCCTTGTCTTTCCTCAACCGAACTATTTTGAATTACCTGTTTGAAAAGTCATATATCTTTGTTTCTCCAGGATTGGTCCTTTTGCTTTATTTGGTTCATTTGGTGAGGTAATGTGTTCCTGCATGGCCCTTTTTTCCTCCAACTTTTATTTTAAGTTCAGAGGTACATGTGCATAATGTGCAGTTTTGTTACATAGGTAAATGTATGCCATGGTCGTTTGCTGGACCAATCATTCCATCACATAAGTATTAAACCTAGTATCTATAAGCTATTCTTCCTTATGCTCTCCCTCCCTCTACCCAACCCTGACAGACCCCAGTGTGTGTTGTTCCCCACTATGTGTCCACATGTTCTTTTCATTCAGCTCCCACTTATAAGCAAGAACATGCGGTGTTTGGTTTTCTGTTCCTGTATTAGTTTACAGAGAATAATGTCTTTCAACTCCATCCATGTCGCTGCAAAGAACATAACCACATTTCTCTTTATGGCTACATAGTGTTCCATCATGGATATGTACCACATTTTCTTTGTCCAGTCTATCATTGATGAGCATTTAGGTTGATTCCATGTGTTCGCTATTGTGAGTGGTGCTGCAATGAACATATGTGTGCATGTATCTTTATAACAGAATGATTTATATTCCTTTGGGTATATACCAAGTAATAGGATTGCTGGTCAAATCATATTTTTGCCTCTAGGTCTTTGAGGAATTGCCACAGTCTTCCACAGTGCTTGAACAAATTTATACTTCCACCAACAGTATAAAATAATTTCTTTTTTTTCCCACAACTTCACCAACATCTGTTGTTTTTTGACTTCTTAATAATAGCCATTCTGACTGGCATGAGATAATATCCCATTGTGGTTTTGATTTGCATTTCTTTAATGATCAGTGATGTTGACCTTTCTTCCATATTCTTCTTGGCCTCATGTATGTCTTCTTTTGAAAAGTGTCTGTTCATGGCGTTTGTTCACATTTTAATGGGGTTGTTTTTTGCTTGTAAATTTGCTTAAGCTTCTTATAGACTCTCGATAATAGACTTTTGTCAGATGGATCAATTGTGAAATATTTCTTCCATTCTGTCAGTTGTCTGTTCACTCAGATGATAGTTTCTTTTGCTGTGCAGAAGGTCTTTTGTTTAATTAGATCCTACTTGTCAATTTTGGCTTTTGTTGCAATTGCTTTTGGCATTTTTGTCATAAAATCCTTGCCATGCCTATGCCCTAAATGTTATTGCCTAGATTTTCTTCTAGAGTTTTTATAGTTTTAGGTTTTACATTTGTCTTTAATCTATCTTGAGTTAATTTTTGTATATGGTGTAAGGAAGGGGCCCAGTTTTAATTTTTCTGCATATGGCTAGCGAATTCTCTTAACATTGTTTATTAAATAGAGAATCCTGTCCCCATTGCTTGTTTTTTTCAGATTTGTCAAAAAATAGATAGTTGTAGGGGTGTGGTCTCATTCCTGAGTTCTCTATTCTGTTCTATTAGTCTGTGCATCTGTTCTTGTACCAGTACCATGCTGCTTTGGTTATTGTAGACTTGTAGTATAGTTTGAAGCCAGGTAGTGTGATACCTCCAGTTTTGTTCTTTTTGTTTAGAATTACCTTGGCTATTGGCGTTCTCTTTTGTTCCATGGGAATTTTAAAATAGTTTTTTTTTTTTTTTTTTTTTTAATAATTCTGTGAAGAATGTCAATGGTAGCTTAATGGGAATAGCATTGAATCTATAAATTACTTTGGACAGTATGGCCATTTTCACTATATTGATTTTTTCTATCCATTAGCATGAAATGTTTTTCCACTTATTTGTGTCTTCTCTGATTTCTTTGAGCAGTGGTTTGTAGTTCTCCTTGAAGAGATCCCCCACTTCCCTTTTAAGCTGTATTTCTAGGTATTTTATTCTTTTTGTAGCAGTTGTGAATGGGGAGTTCATTAATGATTTTGCTCTGAACTTGCCTGTTGTTGATGTATAGGAATGCTAGAAAACTTGCACATTGATTTTGCATCCTGAGACTTTGCTGATTTTGCTTATTATCTTTAGAAGCTTTGGGGCTGAGACAACGGGGTTTTCTAGATATAGGATTATGTCATCTGCAAACAAAGATAATTTCACTTCTGCTTTTCCTATTTGAACACCATTTATTCATTTCTCTTGCCTGATTGCACTGGTCAGAACTTCCAATACTATGTTGAATAGGAGTGGTGAGAGAGGGCATCCTTGCTTTTGATGGTTTTCGGTGGAATGCTTTCAGCTTTTGTCCATGCAGTATAATATTGGTTGTGGGTTTGTCATAAATGGATCTTATTATTTTGAGGTATGTGCCTTCAATACCTAGTTTATTGAGAGTTTCTAACATGACGGCATGTTGAATTTTATTTAAGGTCTTCCTTGTATCTATTGAGACAATCATGTGGTTTTTGGTTTTGGTTCTGTTTATTTGATGAATCATGTTTATTTATTTGTGTATGTTGAACCCATCTTGCCTCCTGAGGATGAAACCAACTTAGTTATTGTGGATAAGCTTTTGGATGTGCTGCTGGATTTGGTTTGCCATTATTTTGTTGAAGATTTTTGCATCGATGTTCATCAAGGTTATTTGTCTGAAGTTTTCTTTTATTGTTGTATCTTTGTCAGGTTTTGATATCAGGATAATCCTGGCCTCATAGAACAGGTTAGGAAGGAGTCTCTCCTTTTCAATTTTTTGGAATAGTTTCAGTAGAAATGGTACCCGATCTTTTTTGTACCTCTGGTAGAATCCAGCTGTGAATCCATCTGGTCCTGGGTTTTTTCTTCTTGGTAGGCTACTTATTACTGTCTCAGTTTCAGAACTCATTATTGGTTTATCCAGGAATTCAATTTCTTCTTGGTTCAATCTTAGGAGGGTACATGTGTCCTGGAATTTATTCATTTCTTGTGTATTTTTCAGTTTATGTGCATAGAGGCGTACCGAATATTCTTAGATGGTTTTTTGTAATTCTGTAGTGTCAATGGTGGTGTTCCCCTTATCATTTTTTATCATTTTTGATCACATTTATTTGATTCTTCTCTCTTTCCTTCTCTATGAGTCTAGCTAGCAGTCTATGTTTTTTAATTTCTCCAAAAGACCAGATCCTGGATTCATTGATTTTTTTTTTTTTTTTTTAAAGGTTTTTCATGTTTTCTATCTCTTTTAGTTCAGCTCTAATTTTGGTCATTTTTTTTTGTCTTCCGCTAGCCTTAAGGTTCATTTGCTCTTAGTTATCTAGTTCTTTTAATTGTGATGTTAGTTTATTAACTTGTGACCTTTCTAGCTTTTTGGTGTGGACATTTTCGTGCTATAAATTTCCCTGTTAACACTGCTTTAGCTGCATCTCAGAGATTCTGGTACAATGTCTCTTTGTTCTCATTTGTTTCAAAAAACTTCTTGATTTCTGCTTTAATTTCATTATTTACCCAAAAGCCATTCAGGAGAAGGTTATTCAATTTCCGTGTAATTGTTTGGTTTTGAGTGAATTTCTTAATCTTGATTTCTTAGTCTTGAATTTGATCGTGCTGTGGTCCAAGAGACTCTTTGTTATGATTTCAGTTCTTTTGCATTTGTTAAGGAGTGTTTTACTTCTGATTATTTGATCAATTTTAGAGTAAGTGCCATGTGGTGATGAGAAGAATGTACATTCTGTTGTTTTGAGGTGGAGAGTTATGTAGATTCCTATCAAGTTCATTTGATCCTGTGCTGAGTTCAGGTTCTAAATATCTTTGTTAATTTTCTGTCTTGATGATCTGTCTAATGTTGTCAATGGGGTGTTAAAGTCTCCCACTCTTGTTTTGTGAGGGTATAAGTCTCTTTGAAGATCTCTAAAAACTTGCTTTATAAATCTGGGTGCTCCTGTGTTGGGTGCATATATATTTAGTATAGTTTGCTCTTCTTGTTGAACATTTTACCATTATGTAATGCCCTTATTTGTCTTTTTTTATCTTTGTTGGTTTGAAGTCTGTTTTATGAGAACCTAGGATTGAAACCCCTGCTTTTTTTTTTTTTTTTTTTTTTTTTTTACTGTTTTCCATTTGCTTGAGAGATTTTTGTTCATCCCTTTGTTTTGAGTCTATGCGTGTCTTTGCTTGTGAGATAGGTCCCTTAAAGACAGCATAAAAATAGGTCTTGGTTTTTAATCCAACTTGCCACTCTGTTTTTTAACCAGGGCATTTAGTTCATTTGCATTTAAGGTTAGTATTGTTGCGGTATGAATTTGATCCTGTCATCATAATGTTAGCTGGTTATGTTGCAGACTTGTTTATGTGATTGCCTCATAGTGTAACTTGTCAGTGTGTTTTTCTAGTGGCTGGTAATAGTTTTTTCTTTGCATACTTAGCACTTCCTTCAAAAGCTCTTGCAAAGTAGGCCTGGTTGTGATGAATTTCCTCATCATTTGTTTGTCTGAAAAGGGTCTTATTTCTCATTCGCTTATGAAGTTTAGTTTGGCCAGATATGAAATTAAGGGTTGGAAATTCATTTATTTCATAATGTCAAAATTGGCCCCCAGTTTCTTCTGGCCTGTAGGGTTTCCACTGAGAGGTCCACTGTTAGTCTGATGGACTTCCCTTTGTAGGTGACCTGACCTTTCTCTCTGGCTGCCCTTAACATTTTTTCTTTCATTTTTACCTTGGATAATCTGATTATTATGTGTTTTGAGGTTAATCTTTCTGTTCAGTATCTTACTGGTGTTCTCTGCAGTTTCTAAATTTGAATGTTGGCCCACCTTCCTAGGTTGAGGAAGTTTTCCTGGATGATAGCCTGAAGTATGTTTTCTAACTTGGTTCCATTCTCCCCATCTCTTTCAGGTACCCCAGTCAGTCATAGGTTCAATCTCTTTATATAATTCCATATTTCTCAGAGGTTTTGTTCATTCCTTTTCTTTTTTTTTTTTCTCTATTTTTGTATGCCTGTCTCATTTCAAATAGTTTTCGAGCTCTGAGATTCTTTCCCCTGCTTGTTCTTTTCTGCTACTGATACTTGTGATTGTATTGTGAAGTTTTCGTTTTGTGTGTTTCAGCTTCATCTGGTTAGTTATGTACCTCTCTAAACTGGAAAATGCTATGGTTCTGACAGGCTTGTAAAGGTGCTGTGTTGATGGTCTTAGACAAGATCTGGAATAATTCTTTGGATTATCAGACAGAGATTCTTGTTCTTTTTCTCTTACTTTCTCTCAAACAAATGGAGTCTCTCTCTGTGTATTCTTAGCTGCCTGGAGCTGGCAGTGGAGTGTCACAAGCACCCCTATGGCTACTGCCACTAGGGCGGCACTACATCAGATATGAAGACAGCACAGTTCTGGGTCTCACCCATGGCCTGCTGTAACCACTCCTGGCTACTGCCTACATTTGCTCAAGGCATTGGTGTTCTGCAGTCCACAGGTGGTGAAGCCAGTCAGGACTGTGTCATTCCCTTCAGAGCAGCAAGGTTTCCCTGGCCTGAAGGGTCCAGAGGTACTGTCTTGGACCAGGGACTAAAATCAAACAAACAAAACCCTTAGAATTTGACATAGTGTTCTGTAGTACTGCAGCTGAGCTGGCACTGAAATCACAAGACAGTTTTTTCCCATTCTTTTCTCACCTTTTCAAAGGCAGAAGAACCTCACCCAATGGCCACCTCCACCACAGGCACACAGGGAGTACTACCAGGCTACCAACAATGTTTGCTTAAAGCCCAAGGGCTCTTCTGTAAGCTCATGGTGAATGATACAAGCCTTGGAACTTACCCTTCTGTATGGTGAAATCCTCTCTCACCCAGGGCATGTCCAGAAATTCCATTCAAGTGCCAAAGCCTGAAATTGGGGACCCCAAGAACCCACCCACTGTGGCAGGGCTGGTACCTAAAGTGCAAGACAAAGTCCCCTTTACTTTTCCCTCTTCTTTTCTCAAACAGAAAGAATCTCTCTTCATAGTCATGATAGCTGGGAATATGCTAATTCCCACCTGAAGGCAGAAAGTTTCAGAGTGTCACCTGAGGCCTACTATGTACTACCTGAGTACTGCCACTGGTTATTCAGGGACTAAGGGCTCTTCAGATAGAAGGTCATAAATCCTGACAAGACTGACTCCTTCCCTTCAAGGCAAAGTGTTCCCATCTAGCCCAGTGTGTGTCTAAAAATGTCATCTGAGCGCTAGGACCTGAAATAGCATCCTTGTAACTCTGATCGATGCCTTATCCTACTGTGGCTGAGCTGGTATCCAAGATCCTAGACAAATGTCATTGTTAACACTTTCCTCTCCTCTCCTCAAGAGGAACAAAGGGGTCTTTTTGAAGCCATGAGCTATTCAGCCTGCTGTTATTGGGGTGATGAAACCTGCACTCCTCTAGCCACACTGGCTTGTGTCTCAGTAGGTCACGTGCCCCACTTCCCACCCCAGTTTACTGACTCTGGGCCCATTTCAGCACTAGGACTCTTCTAGGAGTAGTAGCCTGAACTGCCTTTCAAATTTATTTAGGGCCCAGGAACACTCTAGCTCGAGGTGGCAAGGCTTGCAGGAACTCCCGTTTTGACTGCTGGGATGGGTGACTCCCCTCTGGCTGGGGCTGGTTTAAATACTCCCTCCATGGGTGGGTGACAGCTGAGTTCAGTCCGGTTTTGTTTTCTTCTATAACAGGGCAGCACTAAGTTCGATGCACTGTCTCTCCATTGCTGCACTCTCATTTCCCACGTGCACAGATTCTCTTTCCATGCTGCATGGTCATTGTCAAAAATTTGGGAAGGGATGGCGTTGACAAATCAAGACTATTTTCTCTACTTCTTCAGTGCTTTCTTCAGTGATATAAACTTTAAACCAGGTACTCTGAGTGCTCACCCAATATTTGGTTCTTCCGAAAGTCCTTTTTTTGTGCAGACAGTTGTTAAATTGTTGCCCTTGCCAGGGTGATAATTGGTGGAGCCTTCTATTCTGCCATATTTCTTGACCTATCTCCTATTATCATTTTTGACCTTGCAGTCTGTGTTGTTCAAGAACTCTAGGTTTGGGCGCCAGGCTGACAGATTAAAATATTGTTTCTTCCTTGTAGTTTGTGTATGACTTTGGCTGATTTATTAACCCCTTTGTCCCTGAGTCTCCTGTAAATAAGAATAACTGTAAATAGGAATAATAGTAGTAGCTACCTCATAGTATTTTTGAGAGAATTAAATTAAATAAATATAATGTAGTTAGAATAGTTTCCAGAGTTTAGTCTGCACTATATAGCTATTAAATATTATTAGTATTAATTTTATGTCTACTGTAAAATGTTGGAGTCATATTTTGTCTCAGTATCCTCTTTACTAAGATTCTCAGGAAATTATGTTATTTTCATAAAGCGTGGTTTTACTTTTCCTAAGCGATTGTTTTATTTTCATCTAATGGATGTTGTGTATAACATATCAAATTGTTTTCTTAATTTTATATTTACTATTATAAACTTTATAACAAAATATGAGGTTCATCTCTAATGCATTTATGAACATTAATAATAAAATCTTTTAAAATGTCTGATTAATAGGTTTGCTTTCCATCCTTTCCCTTGATTTTATCTGAGTTTACTATTTAACTGCTACATATTATTATTTCTGTTTTTTGTTCTATGTTATGCATTTTGCAATAACATAATTCTACTTTTGAACACATAGAGGTATGTATAAAGTTAAATAAACCAAAAAATAAAAGATGGGTAGGCTTTAACAGGATAACTTTAAATAAAACTTTGCTTTCTACATTCTCTTGGAAATGATATAGCGTATTTCATAGAGAACAAGGAGAATAATAATTTTGGAGTGAAATCTAGGCTTTTCTTGTTTTCTCACAATGATAATTAGTGAGTTATACCCTCTTTTCACAAACCGTGTTTTATTTTTACAAGAGTAGAGAAGCAACATAAAAGCAAGATAAATTCTAATTTATTAGACATATATTTACTAATTTTTTCATATGTAATTTATTTCTACCATTTATGAGATAATTTAAACCATACCTGTTGTGTGTGGCTGACATATGGCTCACTAGGGAAGTTATTTCTTCTTTTTTTATTCGAGACAGAGTCTTACTCTGTCACTCAGGCTGGAGTGTAGTGGTTCCGGCTTCAAGCAATTCTCCTGTCTCAGCCTCCCATGTAGTTGGGACTACAGATGCACACCACCAAGCCCTGCTAATTTTTGTATTTTTCGTAGAAACGGAGTTTCACCATATTGATTAGGCTGGTCCCGAACTCCTGACCTCAGGTGATCCACCCGCCTCGGCCTCCCAAACTGCTGGGATTACAAGCATGAGCTACCGCGTCGGGCCCTATTTTTTCTTAAAGATTACCTCAACGTAATTAGAGATCTATTTAGAATAAGTAAAAATTATTTTTACTGCATTTAAAATATTTTTTCTAGAGTAGTATTTCTTCTTTTTCCTTCTAACACTTCTAGCAATGTTTAAGTTTAAATGGTGTTCAAAAATAACTCTTTGAAGATTAATTTTTTTAAAAGCAACTGAAAATGTTATGGCATTTAAAAATTACTGCTATAATAGATTCGTTATATAAGTAGAACATGGCTGGGTGTGGTGGCACATGTCTGTAATCCCAGCACTTTGGGGGGCCAACATGGGCAGATCACCTGAGATCAGGAGTTTGAGACCAGCCTGGCCAACATGGTGATACCCTGTCTCTACTAAAAATACAAAAATTAGCTACACATTGTTGTGGGTGCCTGTAATCCCAGCTACTCAGGAGGCTGAGGCAGGAGAAGCGCTTGAACCCAGGAGGTGGAGGTTGCAGTGAGCCTAGATTGCGCCACTGCACTCCAACCTGGGCAACAAGAGTGAAACTCTATCTCATAAATAAATAAGTAAAAGGTAGAACATTTCCAGGTGATTTTCCTCCTAATATTTTCCTATCTATAATGTTTTCTGAAATACTTTAAAGATTGAGCTGCCATTTGCTGGGGTAAAAGTCTTTAGTGCTCTGTCTCTAAGATCCATTCCTATATGTTACCACTTTTTATTTTAATATTTCTGCACTTAATAATAGTAAATAATTTGTTTCTGTATTATGGAATTTATGTACTAATGATGCTTTTCATTTTCCTAAGGTAGAATTAAAAAAAAAAATTCACTGACTTTTCCCTATAGTGTTATTTCATTCCCAATAATAATTGTTTTGAAAGCTATTTTCTTATCTTTATTCCATATTGAATATGAATAATGAATAAAGCAATAAGATAAAAATTAGAAGTGATTGATATTAACCTAGACATAAAGGCATAGCTTTTTAAAATAAAATTTTAAAATGAGATTAAATTGATGCAGCAGAAAGTACCATTTTAAAATTAAAATTTAGTGGGTTTTCGTATACTCAAAATGTTGTGGAAACACCCCCATTATCAGATCCCAAAACCTTACCATCATTCCATAAAGGAACTCTGCACGTGCTAGAAATCAATCCCAATATACAAATTTCCCCTATCTGCTGTCTTTATAGATTTGTCTATTCTGGACTTTTCATAAAAATAAAAGCATACAATACATGAAACTTTCTTTCTGACTCCTTTTATTTAGCATAATGGTTAAAAGCTTCTTTCATATTATAGAATAGATAAGTATTTAATAGCTTTATTTTCATTGTGATAAAATACATATAAAAATTGCCATTTTAATCATTTTTTAACTGTGAAATGGAGAGGCATTATTAACACTCACAATGCTGAGCAACTGTCACCACTATCTATTTTCAGTCCTTAGTTTCATATCTCATATGAGACGTTTGAGTCTATTCTCTTTTTGTAAGTCACTCTCCTAAAGGTTTATCAACTTTGCTGATGCTTTTGAAGAACTCTTAGTTTCATTGATTTTCTCGATTGTTTTTCTGTTCTCCATTTTATTTATCTACGTTCTAATCTTTATTATTTTCTTTCTTCTGTTAATGTTGGGTTTGGTTTGTTCTTTTTTTTTTTCTAATTACTTAAGGTATATAATCAGATTACTAATTTAAGAATTGTTCTCTTTTTGTCTTTTTCTATAATTGGCACATAATAATTGGTTGTATTTATGGGATATAGAGTGATAATTTAATAGATATATACAATGTGGAATAATCGAATCAGGATAATTAGTATATCTATCACCCGAAACATTTATCATTTATTTGTGCTGTAAACATTCGAAATAATCTTTTAGCTCTTTGAAAAACTATAATTAATTATAATTAACTGTTGTCACTCTGCAGTGGCACCTAACATTAAAACTTATTCATTCTATGTAGCTGTAATTTTGTATCTGTTAACTAAATATTCCTTATCCTCCCCTCCACTTCCCCTTCCTAGCCTCTAACAACCACAATTTTATACTCTATTTCTATGAGAGTAAAATTGTACTTTCTCTCAACTTGTTTATTAGCTCCCACATATGAGGAACGATATACAGTATTTATCTTTATGTACCTGACTTATCACTTAAACATAGTATGCTCGAGGCTTATCTATGTTTCTGTGAATGACAGCATTTTATTCTTTTTTAACACTGAACAAAAATGGATTGTGTATGTGTACTACATTTATTTTATCTATTTATCTGTTGATTGACATTGAAGATAATTTTATATCTTGACTATTGTGAATAATGCTGCAATAAACATGAGAGTGCACATATCTTTTTGATATACCAATTACCTTTTCTCTAGATAAACATCCACCAGTGGGATTGCTGGATTATATGGTAGTTCTATTTTTACAGTTTTGAGATACCTTCATACTGTTTTCCATAATGACTGTATTCATTTCTGATTATAACAACAATGTATAAAAGATCCATTTTCTCCACATAATCGCCAGCATGTTATCTTTTATCTTATTGAACATAGACAATCTAACTCTAGTGAAATACCTCATAATGGTTTTGAATTGTATTTTCATGATGATTAGTGATGTTGAGCACTTTTAAATCAATTTCATTTATTATTGTTACATAGTAGATGTGAATATTTTCAACATATATAATAATTTAATATTTATATAATTTATAGAGAGTAATGTAATTAGAATACTCAAATATTTGTTTTTTATTTATGATAGAAATTTAAATTATTATTTTCTGGCTATTTTTGAAATATACAATAGATTATTGTAAACTATAATCACCTTACTGATTTATCAAACACTACGTATTATTTCTTCTATCAAACTATATAATTGTGATCATTAATCAACCTTTTTGTTGTCCCATTCCCTTCCCTGCTCAGTCTCTGATAACCACAATCTATTCTGTAAGATTCACTTTTTTAGCTCCCACATGACAGAGAACATGCAATATTTGTCTTTCTGTGCCTGACTTATGTCACTTATAATGACCTCTAGTTCCATCTATGTTCCTTCAAATGACAAAAATTAATTCCTTTTATGACTGAATAATATTTCACTGTGTATATCTATCCCATTTTTGTTCTTCATTGATGGACATTTAGGTTGATTCCATATTTTGGCTATTGTGCTGCAATAAACATGGAAATGTGTGTATCTATTTTCTATATTGATTTTTTTTCTCTTGTATATACACCCAATGGTTTAATTGCTGGATCATCTGGTAGTTCTATTTTGAGTTATTTTCGGGGGAAGCTCCATACAGTTTTCCATAGTGGATATGCTATTTTATATTTACACCAACAGGGTGTAAGTGTTCCTTTTTCTTCACACTCTTGCCAGCATCTTTTATTGCCTGTGGTTTTGATAACAGGCATTTTAACTGGGATGAGATGCCAACTCACTGTGATTTTGATTAATATTTATATGATGATTACTGTTGTTGAGCATTGTTTCCTGTACTCATTGGCTATTTGTGTGTCTTCTTTTGAGAAATGTATATTCAGATTCCTTTTTTTTTTTTTTTTTTTTTTTTTTGAGATGGAGTCTCACTCTATTGCCCAGGCTGGAGTGCAGTGATGCGATCTTGGCTCACTGCAACCTCCTCCTCCAGGGTTCAACTGATTCTCCTGCCTCAGCCTCCTGAATAGCTGGGACTACTGGTGCATGCCACCACACCCAGCTAATGTTTTGTATTTTTAGTATAGATGGGGTTTCACCGTGTTAGCCTGGATGGTCTCAATCTCCTGACCTCATGATCCACCTATCTTGGCCCCTCAAAGTGCTGAGTTTACAGGAGTGAGCCACCGCACCCAGCCCCTTTGTTCATTTTTAATCCGATTATTTGGGTTTTAATTTTTGTTATTGAGTTGTTTGAGCTCCCTATATGCTCTGATTATTAATCCCTTGTCAGATGAATAGTTTGCAAATATTTTCTCTTCTTCTGTGGGTCCTCTTTGGACTTTATTGATTATTTCTTTTATTGTGCAGTTTCTTTTTTAGCTTTATGTGATCCCCTTTGTCTATTTTAGCTTTGCTTGCCTGAGGTTTTGAGATCTTATACAAAAAAATTTTGCCCAGAGCAATGTCCTATATTGTTTTCCTGTTGTTTCCTTCTAGTAGTTTCATAGTTTCAGGTCTTACATGCAAGTCATTAATCCATAGTAATTTGATTTTTGTGTATGATGAGAGATAGAGACCTAGTTTCATTATTTTGCATATGAATATCCAGTTTTCCCAGAACCATTTATTGAAGAGCCTGTTCTTTCACTATTGTATGTTTGTGGCACATTTATCAAAAATGAGTTGGCTGTTAAGTATGTGGATTTATATGTGTGTCCTTTATTCAGTTTTATTGGTCTGTGTGTCTGTTTTTATGTTAGTACTATGCTGATTTGGTTATTATAGCTTTGAAGTATATTTTGAAGTCAGGAAGCATGATGTCTCCAGCTTTGTTCTATTTGCTCATGATTGCTTTGGCTATTCAGGGTCTTTTTTGGTTCCATATAAATTTCATAATTTTTTTGTCTATTTCTGTGAAGAATGTCATGTAGACTATGTATCCATATGATATACATAGGAAACAGGATGGTGTGGTACCTGAGAGCATAAACTGCCTTTGAGCCTCAGCTCAGCCCCTTTCTTGTTTTATAACCTTGGCAAACTATTTAATCTCTCTGAGGTACATTCTCAATTTTCTCATCTATAAGAAAGAGAAAATAATTCGGATTATTTTTGTGGGTCCAAATATTTTGTGGTATCACATAAATTTTAATATTTTTTCTATTTCTATGAAGAATGCCATTGGCATTTTGATAGATACTGCATTGGATCTGCAAATTGCTTTGAATAAAATTATAATTTTAACAATATGAATTCTTCAATTTAAAAACATGAAGTGTCTTTTTATGTTTTTATATCATTTTAAATTTCTTTCATCAGTGTTGTATAGTTTTTCTGGTACACGTATTTTACTTCTTTGGTTAAATGGATGCCTAGGTATTTTATATTTCTTGTAGCTATTGGAAATGGGATTGCTTTCTTGATATCTTTTTCAGATTTTTTGCTCTTGGCTCATATAAATGCTAGCGATTTTGTATAATTTTGTATTCTGCAATTTTATTGATTGTATTTATCTGTTTTAACAGTTATTTTGGTGGGCCGTGCACGGTGGCTCACGCTTATAATGCTAACACTTTGGGAGGCTGAGATGGGTGATCACTTGAGGCCAGAAGTTTGAGAAAAATCTGGCCATAATGGTGAAACTCCGTCTCTACTAAAAATATAAAAATTAACTGGTCATGGTGGCACATGCCTGTAGTCCCAGCTACTTGGGAAGCTGAGGCACGAGAATCACTTGAACCCAGGATATAGATGTTGCAGTGAGCTGACATTGCGCCGCTGGACTCCAGCCTCGGTGACAGAGACCCTTTCTCCAAAATAAATAAATAAATAAATAAATAAATAAATAAATAAATAGTTATTTTGGTGGAGTCTACAGGTTTTTCCAAGTGTTAAGATCCTGGCATCTGCAAACAAGGCTAATTTGGCTTCTTTCTTTCCAATTTGAATGTCTTTCTTTATCTTGCCTTATTGCTCTAACCTGAATTTTCAGTTATAATGTTGAATAAAAGTGAGAAAAGTGGGCATATTTGACTTGTTCAAGATTTTAGAAAAATTGCTCTCAATTTTTTTCTGTTTTGTATGATGTTAGCTGTGGGTTTGCCATATCTGGTTCTTGTTATTTTGAGGATTTTTTTTTTTTTTAGACTTAGTTCATTGAGGGTTTTAATCAGAATGCAATGCTGAATTTCATTGAATAATTTTTGAGCACGTATTGAAATAATCATAGGGTTTTCTTCCTTAGTTCTATTAACATAATGTATCTCATTTACTAATTTGCATGTGTTGAATCATCCTTATGTCACTAGGATGAATCCTACTGGATCTTGGCAAATTATCTTTTTAATTTGTTGAATTAGTTTTGCTAGTATTTTGTTGAGGAAGTATGCATATGTTCATCTATTGTGTCTTTCTCTGGTTATTGTATTGAGATAATGGTAGTCTTTTAGAATAAGTTTAGACCTATTCCTTTCTCTTCAAATTTTTGATGAGCTAGAGTAGAATTGTGACTATTTCTTCTTCAAAAGTTTTGGAGAATGCAAGATTATAGCTGTCAATTCTTGGATTTTTAAACATTTTTGATGGGAGAATCTTTATTATGGCATCAACCTATGGCATCATCCCCATTACTCATTATTGGTTTGTTGAAGTTTTCATGGTTCAATCTTGGTAGGTTGTATGAGTCAAGGAATTTATCCATTTCTTCTAGGATTTTCAATTTGTTGGTATATAATTGTTTATAATAGTCTGTAAAGTTTCTTTGTATTTCTGTGGTCCCAAATGTCATAGCTTCTTTTTTTTTTATTGGTGATTTTTATATATTAAGTAGGGCCTTCCCTCTTTTTTCTTAGTCTAGATAAAGGTTCATAGATTTTATCATTTTAGAAAGCAACTTTTCATATCATTGATCTGTATTTTTGTCAAATTGTATTTATTTCTGATATAATCTTTATTATCTTTTTCTTTCTATTAATTTTGTGTTTGTTCTTACTTTTCTACTTCCTTGAGGTACCTCACTTGGTTGTTTATTTGAAGTCCTTCCACTTTTGTATATAAGCATTTATTGCCATAATCATCCCTCTTAGTACTGCTTTTTCCCTATCCCATAGATTTTGGTATGTGGTAGGTTTTTGTTTGTTTGGTTGGTTGGTTGGTTGGTTGGTTTTTCATTTGTTTCAAAATGTTTTTAAAATTTCCTTCTTCATTTTTTTTTTACTGACTCATTCATAAAGAGCATGTTGTTTAATTTCATGTGTTTATGTATTTCCGAGGTTCCTCTTGTTATTGATTTCTAGTTTTTTTCCATTATGATCAGAAAATATATTTGATTTAATTTCTACTCTTTTGAATTTGTCGAGACTTGTTTTGTGGCCTAAGATATGGTCTATTTTAGAGAATGTTCCATGTGCTGATGACAACAAAGTGTATAATGCAGCAGTTAGGTGAAATGTTCTGCAAATATCTATGTCTATTTGGTTTAGTGTGTAGTTTAACTGATGTTTCTTTGTTAACTTTATGTCCGGATAATTTGTCCATTCCTGAGACTGAGTTGTTGATGTCCCCTGCCATTATTGTGTTGCAGACTATCTTTCCCTTTAAATCTATTAATGTTTGCTTTATATACTTAGGAGTTCCAATAGTAGCTGCATAGATATTTATAATTGTTATATCCTCTCACTGAATTGACTTCTTTATTATGTGGTGACCTTCCTTGTCTCTTTTTACAGTCTCAGATTTGTAGCCTATTTTATCTAAAATAAGTGTAGCTATTCCTGCTCTTTTTAGGTTTCTAGTTACATGGAATATCTTTTAACACTCCATCACTTTTGGTCCATGTGTGCCTTTATAGGTGAGGTGGTTATAATGCAGCCAGCATATAGTTGGGTCTGATTTATCCATTCAGCCACTTTGTGCCTTTTAATTGAAAAATTGATTCAATTTACATTTGGTGACAGTAATGATAAGTAAGGACTTACTACTGCCATTTTGTTGCTTTATTTCTCTTTCCTTCATTCTTTTATTTTTAAAGGATGATAACTTATCTTAGATCACAAATAAAAAAATAGAAAAAAGAAAAAACCTCTACACTTTAACTCCATTTTTCACATTTAGACTTAAGTTGTCTCAATTTTAATATTTTTATATTGCCTGTCTCTTAACAGGCTGCTGTGGTTATTACTGGTTTTGATAAATTTGTCACTTGGGCTTTATAATAAAGTTATGAGTGGATTGCACACCAAAATTACAGTATTAGAGTAGTCTGGATTTATCTATGTACTTAGATTTGCCAGTGGGTTTTATACTTTCAAATGTGTTGTTTTGCACATTAACATCTTTTTCTTTTAGGATGAAAAACTCCTTTTAGAATTTCTTATAATACACGACAGGTAGTGGTGAATTATCTCAGTTTTTGTTCTTCTGGGAAATACTTTATTTCTTCTTCATATTTGAAGACTAGCTGACCAGGCGAGGTGGCTCACTTCTGTAATCCCAGCACTTTGGGAGGCCAAGGTGGGTAGATCACAAAGTCAGGAATTCAAGACCAGCCTGGCCAAGATGGTGAAACCCCGTCTCTACTAAAAATACAAAAATTAGCTCGGCATGATGGCGGAGGCCTGTAATCCCAGCTACTTGGGAGGCTGAGGCAGGGAATTGCTTGAACCCAGGAGGCGGAGTTTGCAGTGAGCCGAAATCGCACCACTGCATTCCAACCTGGACACCAGAGCAAGATTCCGTCTCAGAAAAAAAAAAAAAAAAAAAGAATAGCTTTCCTGGATACAATATTGTTGGATGACAGTGGTTTTGTTTGTTTGTTTTTTGCACTTTGAAAATGTCATCATACACCCTTCCGGCCTGAATGGTTTTCAATGAGAAGTCTGTTAGATGAATTGAAACTCTTTTATGTTATTTTCTTATTTTATATTGATGCTTATAGGATCCTCTCTTCGTGCTTGACATTTGATAATGTGATTATTATATGCCTTGGAGTAGTCTTATTTGACTTTAATTATTTTGGTGTTCTCTGACCTTCCTGTACCTAAATATTTATCTCTTTCTTAAATTTTGGAAAATTTTATGTTACTATTTCTTCTGATAAGCTTTGCACCATGCTTTTGAATTCTTAGAGTTGGTTTTTTGAGATAATTTTTGACTTTTTTACTTTATCTTCATTTATTTTTATTTTTCTCCTGACTGTATTTTAAAATAACCTCTTTGAGCTCCCGGATTATTGTCTATGCTCGATCTATTCTGCTGTTGAAAGCCTCTAATACATTTTTCAGTTAAGTAAATGTATATCTCAGTTCCACAGTTTATGCTTGATATTGTCTTATTTCAATATCTTTGCAAAATTTCTATGATTAATTCCTGATTGATTTTTTATGTTATCTCAGAGAACACTATTTCTTTAAACTGCTATTTTAAATTCTTAGTTAACAAATCACCATCTCAGGATCAGTCACTAGTTTCTCACTTTGTACATAGGAGAATGTCATAATTCCCTGTTTGCTGTTGTTTGTGTGGAGGTATGTGTATTTCTTTGCGTTGAAATATTAATTATTCCAGTTTTCTCTGCTTGGCTTGTTTTGTTGTTGTTGTTGTTGTTAGATATGTTTGCTTAGAGATTTTTTGTAATTTGCCTATTGATTTTTCTTCTTTTCTTTTCCTTTCTTTTTTTTTTTTTTCTGCTAGGTTGATGCCTTCATTAGGGCACTAGATGGAGCCTTAAGCCCAGATTTGCTGCAGTTCTAGTAAACAGAATGTCTTTCATCCAGAATGAGGGAGGTAACAGAAGAAACATCCCAGTAGTGTGGGAAAGCTAATTAGGGGTTTGTACCCAGGGGAACTATGGGACAAAACTTTTAAAATGTGATGATACTGAACAGTTGCTCTCAATTGATGTCTCCTTTGGGTGAGTTACAAAGCAGTGTTTTCAGGGCTAGGAATGGTTGTCCTTTCTTCTCCATTTTTCTCTCACTGTCTTCAGGAATATTTCTCCCTTCAGGCACTCCCAAAGCTTCCCGTGGGTTGAGGCAGGGATGTGTTTTTTTGCCAGTGAAGCTGAGATCGTGAGGATGGTGGTGCCCCCTCTTGATCCCACTTTTTCCAGTGTAGAAACCATTAGTCATAAGGAAGATTTTTATGTGTTTGGTGCTGGGAAGACTGGAGGAATGGACATTACGGATATGGAAGTCTGAATCTCTTACATACGCTGTGAGGTTTCTTGACTTCACTGTGGCCCTGGGACACATCTTCCTGTGGGAGGTCTGGGCTATTGCTGGAGGGAATGTTGGCACTATATGTTTGTTTTTGGTTTTTCTATGGGGGTGGTGAGGCCAGCTTTCTGCTATGCTGCCATTTTGAAACTAAAAGTCAGCGTTGAAAATTTTTTTAATGTACTTGGTCACTTATATTTATTCTTTGAAAAATGTCTATTTGCCAAAATTTTTTACTAGAATTTTTATTGTATTTATTTATTTATTTATTTATTTTTTGCTGTTCAGTTGTTTGAGTTCCTTATATATTCTGGACATTAGTGCCTTGTGAATGAATAGTTTGCAAGTATTTTCTCCTATTCTTCGAGTTGTCTCTTTCCATTGTTGATTGTTTCCTTTGCTGTTCAGGAGCTTTTTAGTTTGACATAATCTCATTTCTCTATTTTTCTTAATGCCTTCGCTTTTGAAGTATTACCCATGAAATCTGTACCTAGGACAATGTTCTAAGGCATTTCCCCTATGTTTTATTATTTTACCATTTGTGTCTTACATCTAAGTTTTTAATGCATTTTGAGTTGTTTATTATATATGGTAAAAGGTGGAAATTTAGATTTATTCTTCTGCATATTGATATCCAGTTTGTCTAAAACTATTTAATGAAAAGAGTGGCATTTTCCTAATGTATGTTCTTGACTCCTTTGTTGAAAATCACTTAGCTATAAATATGTGAATTTATATTTGGTTTCTCAATTCTGTTTCATTGATATATGTGTGTTTTATTACAATTCCATGCCTTTTACATTTTTGTTCCTTTTTTATTTAAGTGAAAAATACATGCACAATTTATTATTTTGCTGTTTTGAAATGCACAGTTTAGTGGTAATATATGCTTATGTGCTTATTATAGATATGAAATCTTCTTTGTTTCGTTCATTTCCACCTTTGATAACCATTAATCTACTCTTCATTTTCATGAGATTCACTATTTTAACTCCATCATATGAGTGAGAAAATGTGATCTTATTTCACTTAATATAGTGATCTCCAGTTCCATCTGTGTTCCTTAAAATGATAGGATTTCATTCTTTTTTATAGCTGAATAAAATTTTATTATGCATATATGCCATATTGTCTTTATCCACTTATTCGTTGGTGAGCATTTATGTTGATTCCATATTTTGAACTATTCTAAATAATGCAGCAATAACATGGAAATGCAGATATCTCTTTGATGTACTGATTTCCTTTCTTTTGACTATATACCCAGTAGTATAATTGCTTAATCATATGGTACATATGGTAGCTTTGTTTTTTTTTTACAGAGTCTTTCTCTGTTACCTGGACTGGAGTGCATTGGGGTGATCTTGACTCACTGCAACCTCTACCTGCTGGGCTCCAATGATCCTCAGCCTCTCTAGTAGCTGGAACTACAGGTGCATGCCACTGTGCTGGGCTAATTTTTAAATTTTTGTGTGGAGACGAGGTTTCACCATATTGCCCAGGCGAATCTTGACATTGGGCTCAAGCAATTCACCCACTTTGGCCTCTTAAAGTGTTGGGATTACAGGTGCGAGCCACTATGCCTAGCAGTATATCTGTTTTTTCTTCTTTGAGAAACCTCCATAATTTTCTCCATAGTCACACTATTAATTTATATTCTCAGCAACAATGTACAAGAATTTTCCTTTCTCAATACTCTTGTGAGTTACTATTGCCTGTGTTTTTGATAAAAACTATTTTAACTGGAGTAAGATGATGTCTCACTGTGATTTTGATTTGCATTTTTCTGATGATTTGTCTTTTTTAACATTTTTCATACACGTTTGTGGTTTATGTACTTTTGAGAAATGTTTATTCAGACCTTTTGCTTTTTTTTTTTTTTTTTTTTAATACAAAGTTTCGCTCTTGTCACCCAGGTTCAAGAGATTCGCATGCCTCAGCCTCCTGAGTAGCTGGGATTAAAGGCGCCTACCACCATGCCCAGCTAATTTTTATATTTTTAGTAGAGACAGCTTTTCACCATGTGGGCCAGACTGGTCTTGAACTCCTGACCTCAGGTGATCTACCCACCTTGGCCTCCCAAAGTGCTGGGATTACAGGCATGAGCCACCATGCATGGCCTTTTGCTCATTTTTTAATTGGATTGTTATTCTTATTTTGCTCTTGAACTGTTTGAGCCACTTATATATTCTGATTATTAATCCTTTGTCAGATCAATAGTTTGCAACTGTTTTCTTCAATTCTATAGATCGTCTTCATTTTTTTTGATTGTTTCATTTGTTGTGTGAATGCTTTTTAGCTTGAGGTAATCTTATTTGTCTGTTTTTGCTTTGGTACCCTGTGCCTTTCAGGTCTTACACACAAAAAAATTTGCCCAGACCAATTTCCTAGAGTATTTCCCCAATGTTTTCTTCTAGTAGTTTCCTAGTTTCAGGTAGCAGATTATAGTTTCTAATTTACTTTTATTTTATTTTTGTATATGGTAAAAGATGGCAGTCTAATTTTATTTTTTGGCATAGAGTTAATCAATTTTTCCAACATATTTGTTGAAACAACTGTCCTTTTCCCGTTGTGTGTTCTTGGCACCTGTGTAGAAGATGAGATTTTTTTTGCAGCTGGGGTAATTTATATCTGTGTTCTGTATTCTGTTCTATTGCTCTATGTGTCTGTTTTTCTGCCAATATCATGGTGTCTTAGTTATTATAGCTTTGTTTTATTTACATATATATATATATATATATATATATATAAATAAAAATACTTCAAGTTCTGGGATACATGTGCAGAACGTGCAGGTTTGTTACATAGGTACAAATGTACCATGGTGGTTTGCTGAACCCAACAAACCATCATCTACATTAGGTATGTCTTCTAATGCTATCCCTCCCCATGCCCCCCACCCCGCAACAGGCCCCAGTGTGTGATGTTACCCTCCCTGTGCTCATATATTCTTATTGTTCAACTCCCACTTATGAGTGAGAACATGCAGTATTTGATTTTCTGCTCCTGTGTTAGTTTGTTGAGAATGATGGTTTCCAACTTCAGCCATGTCCCTGCAAAGGATGTGAACTCATCCTTTTTCATGGCTGCATAGTATCCCACAGTGTATATGTGCCACATTTTCTTTATCTGGTCTAATATTGATGGGCATTTGGGTTGGTTCCAAGTCTTTGCTATTGTGAATAGTGCTGCAATAAACATATGTGCACATGTGTCTTTATAGTAGAATGATTTATAATCATTTGGGTATATACCCAGTAATGGGATTGGTGGGTCAAACGGTATTTCCAGTTCTGGATCTTTGAGGAATCACCACACTGTTGTCCACAATGATTGAACTAATTTACAGTCCCACCGAGAGTGTAAAAGTGTTCCTATTTCTCCACATCCTCTCCAGCATCTGTTGTTTCCTGACTTTTTAATGATTGCCATTGTAACTGGCATGAGATGGTATTTCATTGTGGTTTCAATTTGAATTTATCTAATGACCAGTGATGATGAGCTTTTTTTCATACGTTTATTGGCTACATAAATGTCGTGTTTTGAAAAGTGTCTGTTCATATCCTTTGCCCACTTTTTCATGGGTTTTTTTTTTTGTTTTGTTTTTTGTTTTTTCTTTGTACATTTGTTTAAGTTCCTTGTAGATTCTGGATACACTCTAGAATAAACAGACTTAACAGCTATTTACAGCACATTCTACCCCAAAACTGCAGAACATACATTCTTCTCATCAATACATGGAACATTCTCCAAGATAGACTCTATGGCAGGCCAAAAACACAAGTCTCAATACATTTAAGAAAATTGAAACCATATTAAATATCTCTTCAGAACACAGTGGATTAAAACCAGAAATAAACATCAAAGGGAACCCTTAAAATTATACAAATACATGGAAAATAAATAATCTACTTTGGAATGATTTCTGGGTTAACAAGGAAATCAAGATGGAAATACACATTTTTTTAAATGATAATAGTGACACAAGTTATCAAAACCTCTGGGATACAGCAAAAGCAGTGCAAAAGGAAAGTTAATAGTTAAATGCCTACATCAAAAACTCTGAAAAAGCACAAATTGACAACATAATGTACCACCTCAAGGAACCATAGGAACAGGAACAAACTAAACCCAAAGACAGCAGAAGAAAAGAAATAATAAAGATCAGACAACTAAATAAAGTTGAAACAAAAAAATACCAAATATAAATGAAACAAAAAGCTAGTTCTTTGAAAAGATTAGCAAAAGTGTGAGACCGTTAGTAAGACTGACAAAAAATGAGGAGAGAAGATCCATATAAGCTCAATTTGAAATGAAACTGGAGACATTACAACACATGCCCCAGAAATACGAAAGATCATTTGAGACTACCATGAACACCTTTATGCACACGAAATACAAAACCTAGAGGGAATGAATAAATTCCTGAAAACACACAATCCTCCTAGATTCAATCAGAAAAATAAATAGAAATCCTGAACAGACCAATAACAAGCAGCAAAATTGAATCAATAATTTTTAAAAAGCCAACAAAATTCCCAAAACCAGACGGATTCACAGCTAAATTCCAACAGAAATTCAAAGAACAATTGTTGCAAATCTTACTGAAACTATTCCAAAAGATTGAGAAACACGGAATCCACGTGAAATACTTATTTGAAGCCAATATCACCCTGATACCAAAACCAGGAAAGAAAATAATAATAAAAAAACCATAGACCAATATCCCTGATAAACTCTGATACACAAATCCTCAAGAAAATACTACCTAACTGAATCCAACATCACATCAAAAAGATAACACATCATGTCCAAGTGGGTTTTGTCCCAGGAATGCAGAGGTGGTTTAACATATTCAAGTCAATAAATGTTATAGATCACATACACATAATTAAAGACTAAAGTATACAATCATCTTAAAAGATGCAAAGCATTTGATAAAATCCAGCATGTGTATGATAAAAATCCTCAATAAACTAGGCATAGAAGAGACTTACCTCAAAATAATAAAAGCCATATATGACCTACCCACAGCAAACATCATACTAAAAGGAAAAAAGCTGAAAAATTTCACCCTGAAAACTTTAAGAAGAGAAGGATGCCCATTTTCACCACTTCTATTTAACACAGTACTAGAAGTCTTAGAGTAATCAGGCAGGAGAAAGAAAGAAAGGACATCCAAGTATAAAAACAGGAAGTCTTACTAGTGCTATTCACTGATAAGATTCTATACCTAGAAAACTCTAAAGGCTGTTTCAGAAGACTACTAGATCTGATTAATGAACTCAGTAAAATCTCAGGATGCAAAATCAATGTACACAAACCAGTAAAAATGGTAAATACTAAAAATGTCCAAGCTGAGAATTAAATCAAGAACTCAATCTTGTTTACAGGAGCTAAAAAAATCTAGGAATATACTTAGACAAAGAGGTAAAGTATATTTACAAAGAAAACTACAAGACACTGCTGAAATAAATCAGATGACACAAACAAATGGAAACTTATCCCATGCCCATGGGTGGGAAAAATTTGTATTGTAAAAATGACCCTACTGCCCAAAGCAATCTACAGATTCAAAGCAATTCTCATAAAAACGCCACCACCAGCCGGGCACGGTGACTCACGCCTGTAATCCCAACACTTTGGGAGGCTGAGGTGGGTGGATCATGAGGTCAGGAGATCGAGACCATCCTGGCTAACATGGTGAAACCCCATCTCTACTAAAAGTACAAACAAATTAGCTGGCTGTGGTGGCGGGTGTCTGTAGTTCCAGCTACTCAGGAGTCTGAGACAGGAGAATGGCATGAACCCAGGAGGCAGAGCTTGCAGTGAGCCAAGATTGCACTGCACTCCAGCCTGGGTGGCAGAGGGAGACTCAAAAAAAAAAAAAAACAAAAAAAAAAAAAAAAACACCATCACCATTTTTCACAGAAGTAGAAAGAACAATTCTAAAATTCATATGGAAACAAAAAAGAGCCTCAATAGCCCAAGCACTACTAAGCAATAAGAAGAAATCTGGAAGCATTACATTACAGAGTTCAAAATATACTATCCATGAGTGTAAGTTTCCTTAGGCCTCCCAGTCATGCTTCCTGTTAAGCCTGCAAAACTGTGAGTCATTTAAACCTTTTTTTCTTTACAGATTACCCAGTCTCGGGTAGTTCTTTATAGCACTGTGATAATGGACTAATACAGAAAAATGGTACCAGAGTGGGATACTGATATAAAGATAACTGAGAATGTGGAAGCAACTTTAGATCTGGGTAATGGGCATTGGTTAGAACAGTTTTGAGTGCTCAGAAGACGGGAAGATGTGGGAAAGTTTGGAACTTCCTAGAGACTTGTTGAATGGTTTTGTTAAAAATGCTAATTGTGATATGGACAATGAAGTACAAGCTGAGGTGATCTCAGATGGAGATGAGAACTGGTGTAAAGGACACTTTTGCTTTGCTCTAGCAAAGAGACTGGTAGTATTGTGTCCCTGCCCAAGAGATATGTGAAACTTTTAACTTGAGAGATATGATTTAGGGTATCTGGTGGAAGAAATGTCTAAGCATCAAAGCATTCAAGATGTGACCTGGTTGTTTCAAAAAGTATATGCTCATATGTGTCAGAAAATAGATGGTCTAAAATTGGAAGTTATATTAAAAAGAAAATCAGAACATAAAAGTTTGGAAAACTTGCAGCCTGACCATGTGGTAGAAAAGAAAAACTCACTTTCTTGAGAGAAATGTAAGCCTGCTGCAGAAATTTGCATGAGTAAAGAGGAATGGAATGTTAATAGTCAAGGCAATATCTCCAGGGCATGTCAGAGACCTTCATTTCAGTCCCTCCCATCACAAGCCTGGAGGCCTAGAAGGGAAAAATGGTTTCGTGGGCCAGGCCCAGGGTCCAGATGCTTTGTGCAGTCTTGGAACATGGTGCCCTGTGTCCCAGCTGCTCAAGCTGCAGTCGTGGCTAAAAGGGGCCAAGATACAGCTCAGGCCATTGCTTCAGAGTGTGCAAGCCCCGAGATTGGGCAGCTTCCATGTAGTTTTGTGCCTGCAGGTACACAGAAGGCAAGAGTTGTGGCGTTGGCAACTCCACCTAGATTATGAAGGATGTATGGAAATGCTTGGATGGCCAGGAAGAAGTCTGCTGCAGGGGCAGAGCCCTCATGGAGTACCTCTACTACAGCAGTACGGAGGGGAAATGTGGGGTTGGAGCCCCCACACAGAATCCCCACTGGGGCACCGCCTAGTGGCGCTGTAAGAAGAGGGCCACCATCCTCCGTAGTGCAAAATGGTAGATCAGCTGACAGCTTGCACCATGTTCCTAGAAAAGCCACAGACACTCAATGCAAGCCTATGAAAGCAGCTGTGGTGCTGTACCCTGCAGAACCAGAAAGGCAGAGCTGCTTAACGCCTTGGAAGCCCACCCCTTGCATCAGTGTTTTTGGATTTGAGACTTGGAGTCAAAAGATATTATTTTATAGCTTTGAAATTTAATGACTGCCCTGTTGTATTTCAGACTTCCATGAGGCCTGTAGCTCCTTTGAATTGGCCAATTTATCCCTTTTGGATTGGGAGCATTTACCCAATTCCTGTATCCTTATTGTATCTTGGAAGTAACTTGCTTTTTATTTTACAGTCTCGTAGGTGGAAGGGACTTGTCTCAGATGAGACTTTGAATGTGAACTTTTGAGTTAATGCTGGAATGAGTTTAGACTTTGGGTGGCTGTTGGCAAGGCATGATTGTCTTTTGAGATGTGAAAACAACATGAGATTTGACAGGGCCAGGGGCAGAAAGATATGGTTTGGTCCCCACCCAAATCTCATCTCCAATTTTAATTCCCACATGTTGGGGGAACAGCCTGTAGAAGGTGATTGGATCATGGGGCTGAATTTTCCCCTTGCTGTTCTCATGATAGTGAATGAGTTCTTACAAGATCTGATTATGTAAAAATATGAGGCACCTCCCGCTTCTCTGTGTGTCTCTCCTGCTGCCATGGTAAGATGTGCTTGCTTCCCCTTCACTTTCTGCCATGATTGTAAGTTTCCAGAGTCCCCCAATTCATGCTTCCTGTTAAGCCTGCAGAACTATGAGTCAATTAAACCTCTTTTCTTCATAAATTACCCAGTCTCAGGTCGTTCTTTATACAACTGTGAGAACACACTAATACAACACCTTATTCAACGAATGGTGCTGGGAAAGCTGGCAAGCCATGGGTAGAAGCATGAAACTGGATCCCCATCTCACATCTTATACAAAAATCAACTCCAGATGAATCAAAGATTTAAATCTCAGATCTGAAACCTCAAAATTCTAGAGGAGCATAGATTAGATGAGCATAGATAAAACTATGGACATTGCCTAGGTAATGATTTTTTGATAAAGACCCCCAAAACAATGAAAAAATAAATAAATAAGTTGGATATAATTAAACTAAAAAGTTTCATCACAACAAAAGAAAGAATTAGCAGAGTAAACAGACAACCCACAGAATGGGAGAAAATATTTATGAACTATGCATCTCACAAAGGACTAGTGTCCACAATCTACAAGAAACTCAAATCAGCAGGGAAAAAAAAAAAAAAAAAAAAAAAAAACCTAAATAATTCCATCACAAACTGTGCAGAGGACGTGAATAGACATTTCTGAAATGAAGATATACAAATGGCCAGCAAACATTTGAAAAAATGCTCAACATCAGTAATAATCAGGAAAATGAAAAGTAAAAAGGGAACACTTTTACACTGTTGGTGTGAATGTAAATTAGTACAACCTCTATGGAAAACAATATGGAGATTCCTTAAAGGACTAAAATTAGATCTAGTGTTTGATCCTGCAGTCCCACTATTGGATATCTACTCAAGGAGAAGAAGTCTTGGATGTTCACATGCATGTTTGTAGCAGCACAATTCACAATTGCAAAGCTATGGAACCAAAGTATCCATGAATTAATATGTGAATAAAGAAATGTGGTATATATACACCATGGAATACTACACAGTCATTAAAAGGAACAAAATAATGTTGTTTGCAGCAACTTCAAAGGGGTAGGAGGTTATTATTCTAAGTGAAGTAACTCAGGAATGGAAAACCAAATATTGTATGTTCTCACTTATAAGTGGGAGCTAAGTTATTTAGATGCAAAGGCATAAAAATGATATAATAGACTTTGGAGACTCAGGGCAAAGGTTGGGAGGAGGATGAGGGATAAAAGACTACATGATGGGTAAAGTGTACAATATTTGGATAACAGGTGCAGTAAAATCTCAGAATTTACCAGTATAGAATTCATCCATGTAACCAAAAACTACTTGTTTCCCAAATTCTATTAAAATAAAATTAAAAAATCAGACTACACAGGAAGCAAATGGAGGAAACTGAGACTATGTAGAGAATATGAAATAATTTTCATGTTGATAGCAATATTTTAAATTTGAATAAAACTTTATCTTTGGCTGGGTGCGGTGGCTCATGCCTTAATCCCAGGACTTTGGGAGGCCGAGGTGGGTGGATCATGAGGTCAAGAGATCGAGACCATCCTGGCCAACATGGTGAAACCCCTTCTCTACTAAAAATACAAAAATTAGCTGGGTGTGGTGCCGTGTGCCTGTAGCCCCAGCTACTCAGGAGGCTGAGACAGGAGAATTGCTTGAACCAGGGAGGCAGAGGTCACAGTGAGCCGAGATCGTGCCACTGCACTCCAACCTGGTGACGGGGTGAGACTCCGTCTCAAAAAAAAAAAAAAAAACTTTATCTTTGCCAAAATACATTTTGACATACACCGAAATTCTCAAAAATTATCTAATTTACATGTTTTAATAATTTGTTTTTTTCTTATTTAAGCTTCATGAGAACAAGAACATTCGTTGCTTTTTCCTCACTGCTCAATCCCTAGTTTCTAGAACAATGTGTAACATAGTAATTGATCAAATATGTATTTGTTGAAAAAAAATTTTAAATATCAAATTTATTTCTTATTTTATTATATGATACAGGAAAGCAGACATGATAAATATTATGGTTTTTATTTTATGGATAAGTAAGTAATTAAAGTTCAGCGGGTAAACTTGTTTCCATGGAAAAATAGAATCTGATTAATGTCCTCTTAAAAATATTATCTGTTAATTGTTAGACATAATATCGTTGTGCATAACTTTTAAATAAAAAATATACCTTTTGTATAAACTCAAATTGCTTTACATATGATTCTGACAGCCTAGACCTCTTCTATATTTTAATTATTCTAATAAAATGTGTTTTATTTATTTATTTAATTCAGATTTATGGGTTATATGTGCCAATTTGTTACATAAATATATTGTGTGATGCTGAGGTTTGTGCTTCTATGGAAACCATCACCCAAATAGTAAACATAGTATCCAATATGTAATTTTTAACCCTTCTCCCCATATCCCTCCAGTTTTTTGGAATCTGCAGTGTCTTTTGGTCCCATATTTATGTCCATGTGTATGCAATGCATAGCTCTTACTTATAAGTGAGAACGTGTGGTATTTGGTTTTCTGTTTCTCTGTTAATTCCTTTAGGATAATGATCTCCAACTGCATCCATGTTGCTGCAAAGGATGTGATTTCATCCTGTTTGTGGCTGCATAGTATTTCACGGTATATATGTACAACATTCTTTATCCTATCCACCATTGATGGGCACCTAGGTTGATACAATATCTTCACTATTATGAATACTGCTGCAATGAGCTTATAAGTGCAGATTATTTTTGGTAAAACAATTTATTTTCCTTTGTAAAAGGAAATTCAGAAAAAGAGATTGCTGGGTCGGATGACAGTTCTGTTTTTAGACCTTTGAGAAATTTCCAAATTGCTTTCCACAGAAGTTTAACTAAATTCCATTCCTACCAACGGTGTATAAGCATTTCCTTTTCTCTGCAACCTCACCAATATCTGTTACTGTTTGACATTTTAGCCATAGTCACTCTGACTGGTGTGAGACATTATCTTATGTTTTATCAATTTGCATTTCTTTGATGATTAATAATGGTGGGCATTTTTTTCATATGTTTGTTGGCTGTTTGTATGTGTTTAGAGAAGTGTCAGTCCGTGACTTTTGAACACTTTTTAATAAGATTTTTTTTCTCATTGTTTTCTTTAATTTCCTTATGGATTCTGGATATTAGTCCTTTGTTAGATGCACAGTTTGCAAATATTTTCTCACATTCTGTAGCTTGTCTATTCACTGTGTGGATGGTTTATTTTGCTATACAGAAGCTGTTTAATTATGTCCCACTTGTATATTTTTGGTTTTATCATGTTTACTTTTAAGAACTTAATCGAAAATTCTTTGCTTAGACCAATGTCCACAAGAACTTTTCCTAGGTTTGCTTGTAGGATTTCAACAGTTTGAGGTTTTACATTTAAATATACATCCATTGTGAGTTGACTTTTATATATGGTATGAGATAGTGGTCCAGTTTCATTCTTTCGCATGTGGTTAGTCAGATATCTCAGCTTCATTTATTAAATAGGATGTCCTTCCCCCACTTATTTTTCCAAATTTGTCAAAGCTTATTTAACTGATTGTAAGTGTGTGGCTTTATTTTTGGTGTTCTGTCTTCTGTCCCACTCGTCTCTGTGTCTGTTTTTGTACAAGCACCATGATCTTTTCGTTTCTGTAGTCTTGTAGTGTAGCCGGAAGTCAGGTAATGTGATACCTTCAGCTTTGTTTTCCTCCCAGGATTGCCTTGGCTATTCAGGATGTCTTTTGTTTTAATACAGATTTTAGAATTTTTTTAATTCTGTAAAAAATGACATTGGTGGTGTGACAGAAATTGTGTTGAATCTACAGATTCCTTAGGGCTGTGTGACCATTTTAGTGATGTTGATTCTTCCACTTTATGGGCATAAAACATTTTTTTCATTTGTCTGTGCCATCTATGATTTCTTTCCCACAGCAAACATTATACTGAATGGGCAAAAGCTGAAAACATTACCCTGAAGAACTAAAACAAGAAAAGGATGTCCAAGGTCACTACTCCTATTCCACATAACACTGGAAGTCCTAGTCAGATAAATCAGGCAACAGAAAGAAATAAAAGGCCTCCAAATAGGAAAATAGGAAGTCAAATTATTTCTCTTCACTGATGATGTTTCTGTACTTAGAAAACTCTTAAGATTCCATCAAAAGACTCCTAGACCTAATAAACAACTTCAGTACAGTTTCAGGATACAAAACCTATGTTCAAAACTCAGTAGCATTTCTATACACCAATAATGTTCAAGCTGAGAATCAAATCAATAACACAATTCCATTTATGATAGTCACACAAAGAATGAAGTACTAGAAATACTTCTAACCAGGGAGGTGAAAGATCTCTAAAATAGAACTACAAAACACTGATGAAACAAATCATAAAGTGTGTTTATCAATTTCAGATAACTTTTGGAAGTATACAGAAGAATAATTTTAATCTTGTTCTTATATTCAATCCCAGGAAACTTCCTGGTGTATTACTTCTCTAAGTGTAGCATAAACTTTAAATATTCTTGGACCATTGACTGAACCTTTGTGTCTAGTTTCTTTTCTCAGCATTAGTATGTGTTTCTATGTGGGGGTGGGACTGGGTGTTTAATTTATTTAAATGTGATTCTATGATCATTTCAAACCTTTTACTGAGCAAACAGGGTGTCAGTAACATCATCCTACATTTGTGTTAATAAATATTAAATTGTAGAATGGCATTAGATTTACAGAATAGTTGCAAAATTACTACAGAAAGTTCTCATATGCTCCACACCTAGTTTCCCCTATTATTAATACCTAACATGAATATGGCACATTGTTAAAATTTACAAATCAATTAACCCAATTTGACACATGTTAAAATTTACAAATCAATTAACCCAATTTGACACATGTTAAAATTTACAAATCAATTAACCCAATTTGACACACTATTATTAATTAAACTCACTATTTTTTTTTTCAATTTTTTAGTTTTAACCTAATGTCTTTTTTTTTTTTTTTAAATTTCAGTATCCTATCTAGGATATATCTTTAAAATTAGTCATTATGTTTTCTTACTCATCACATACTCTTTTTGGCGGTGGAAATTTCTCAGGTTCTCTTGGTGTTTGATGACCTTGACAGTTTTTGAGAGGCTCTGCTCAGGTATTTTGTAGAATGATCCTCTATTCCCTCTATTGGTATATGTCTGATAGTTTTTCATGGTTAGACTCAGTTTACACGTTTTGAGGAGGAAGATCATAAATCTAAAGTACCGCTCTTATCCCATCATAACAAGAGTATGATGTAGATCTTAGTCATCAGTCTGAGGTAGTGTGTGCTAGTTTTATCCACTATAAAGTTCTTCCTCTTTCTTTTTTCATGTTGTGCACTTTGGATGAAGGTCACAGGTAAAGCCCAGATGTTACAAGTTGTGGTTATGCTCTTGTTACTTCCTATATAAATCATTTGAAATTCTTTTCCACCAGAGATGTATCTAGTCTCCTTTATTTATTGCCTTTCAGCCATTTATTTTTATATCAGTATGGATTCAGTATTAGAACTCTCAGTTGGTTACTATCCTCTACTGATTAAGGTTTCTTATTCTTCTGAGAGGTATTTTCTTTTAAAAAGAGAGAGGAGGGCCGGGCTCGGTGGCTCAAGCCTGTAATCCCAGCACTTTGGGAGGCCGAGACGGGCGGATCACGAGGTCAGGAGATCGAGACCATCCTGGCTAACACGGTGAAACCCCGTCTCTACTAAAAAAATACAAAAAAACTAGCCGGGCGAGGTGGCGGGCGCTTGTAGTCCCAGCTACTCGGGAGGCTGAGGCAGGAGAATGGCGTGAACCTGGGAGGCGGAGCTTGCAGTGAGCTGAGATCCAGCCACTGCACTCCAGCCTGGGCGACAGAGCAAGACTCCGTCTCAAAAAAAAAAAAAAAAAAAAAAGAGAGAGGATATTTGTTAATTAAAATCTCAAACTGGTGAATGTTTACACAGAAAGCTACATGTAGTAAATAAATTCTGACATAGGGAGAAGAAATTTTTGGTGCATAGAGTCCACGCTCCCTGAGAATCTACCCCTAGGACGAGTTCCTCTGATTCTCAGTATCTTTCCCTAGGAATTTTTATGTTCTTGAAAAACTTACATTACATAGTAGCTCTTTTCTTTATTTTTGTTATTTCAATAGCTTTAGTGGTACAAGTAGTTTTTGTTTACATGGTTGAAGTCTAGGATTTTAGAGCATCACCTGAGTAGTATATATTGTACCCAGTAAGTAGCTTTTTGTCCCTCACTCCTCTCCCATTCTTCCCTCTTCTGAGTTTCCAGTGTCCACTATAACACCATGTATGCCTTTGTGTACTCGTAGTTTTGCTCTAATTTGTAAATGAGAACATGTGGTATTTGGCTTTTCATTCCTGAATTACTTCATTTAGAATAATAGACTCCAGTTCCTTCCAAGTTGCTACGAAATACTTTATTTCATTTTTGATGACTGAGTAGTATTCCACTGTGTGTGTGCATGTGTCTGTGTATGTGTGTGTGTCACATTTTCTTATCCATTCATCAGTTGGTGGCACTTAATTTGATTACATATCTTTGCAATTGTGAACTGTGCTTCAGTAAACATACATTTGCCTGTGTCTTTTTGATATAGTTACTTTTTTTCCCTTTGGGTAGATACCCACTTGTGGGAATGCTGGATTAAATGATAGATCAATTTTTTGTTCTGTGAGAAACTTCCCTACTGTTTTCCATAAAATTTGTACTAATTTGTATTGCCACCAGCAATGTATAAGGGTCCCTTTTTCACAACCTCTATTCCACCTTCTTTTTAACTTTTTAATAATGACCATTCTGACTGAGGGAAGGTAATATCTCACTGTGGTTTTAATTTGCATTTTCCCAATGATTAGTGATGTTGAGCATTTTTCATATGTGTATTGGTATTTTCTTTGTCTTAATTGATCTGAGAAATGATCATTTGTTCGAAACTATAATAGGAACAAAGTATTTGATTATATGCATTTATGTATATAACTCTCATAAAGAAATTTTATGTCATTCAGTTTTTAAATATAAGCTGTAGGAAGATGCTATAATGATATTCTCTCAGTTTCCCAGAAAATAAGCCCCTCAAAATGAGAGAAAATGTAAAAACTTATATCAATATTGAAATTACAAATAATATTCTAGATACTGCCAGAATCTGGAATAAATGTTCACTCTCCACATTTACTGTGAAGCTTGCAAGAGACAATTTTTGGGAGTGCTATCAGACTTCCAGATTCTCTTTTTTGGGATTTCTTGCACCTTTCATTCAGACAGTAGGTTACATAGGTTATGGTTGTACAATGTGACTCTGTGTCCTGGGCCGCAATTCATATTGATCCACAGTGGCCATTTGTTTTTTTCACCGTTATATGGCCTTTTTAGCCATAAAGATATTTTACTTGTATAACAGTATACAACTGTAAAATAAAGAAATATTTCCATATTTTTATTTTTATATATTTGTTTCTATAGTTAGAAAACCATTGCCAAACCCCCAAATTTATGGCTTATTATTATTATTTTATTTTACTTATTTATTTATTTATTTATTTGAGACAGAGTCTCACTCTGTCGCCCAGGCTGGAGTGCAGTGGCGCGATCTCGGCTCACTGCAAGCTCCGCCTCCCAAGTTCACGCCATTCTCCTGCCTCAGCCTCTTGAGTAGCTGGGACTATCTAGCCACACACTGCCACACCTGGGTAATTTTTTGTATTTTTAGTAGAGACGGGGTTTCACCTTGTTAGCCAGGATGGTCTTGATCTGCCCTCGTGATCTGCCCGCCTCGGCCTCCCAAAGTGCTGGGATTACAGGCGTGAGCCACCGCGCCTGGCCTATTTTTTTTAAAAAAAGTTTTAAATCTCAGGGGTACATGTGCACATTTGTTATATAGGCAAATTGTGTGTTCTGGTAGTTTTGTGTACACATTATTTTGTCGCCCATGTAATAAGCATGGTACCTGATAGGTAATTTTTTTTTATTCTCACTTTTCTCCTACCCTCAGCCCTTGAGTAGGCCCTTGTGTCTATTGCTGTCTTCTTTGTGTCCATATGTATTCTATGTTTAACTCCCACTTATAAGTAAGATATACGGTATTTGGTTTTCTCTTTCTGCATTAGTTTGTTTAGGATAATGGGCTTCTTCTCCATCCATGTTGCTACAAAGGACATGATCTTGTATTTTTATGGCTTTATATTATTCCATCATGTATATGTACCACATTTTCTTTACACAGTGTACCATTGATGGGCATCTTGGCTGATTTCATGTCTTTGCTATTGTGAACAGTGCTGCAATGAAACTACACGGGCAGATGTCTTTATGGTAGAACAATTTATATTCCTTTGAGTATATACCCAATAATGGGATTCCTGTGTCAAATAAGTTTTGTTTTAGTTCTTTGAGAAATTGCTAAATTGCTTTCCACAGTGGCTGAGCTAAGTGACATTTTCACCAGCACTGTACAAGCATTCCCTTCTCTCTGTGCCCTTGCCAGCATCTGTTATTTTAAAAATTTTTAGTAATAGTCATTCTGGCTGGTGTGAGATTAGATCTCATTTTTATTTTGATTTGTATTTATCTAATAATTAGTGATACTGAGCATTTTTTATAAGCTCATTGGCTGCGTGTATGTCTTATTTTGAAGTGTCTGTTCAGGCCAGTTATGGTGGCTCATGCCTGTAATCCCACCACTTTGGGAGGCCAAGGTGGGCAGATCACGAGGTCAGGAGATCAAGACCATCCTAGCTAACATGGTGAAACCCCGTCTCTACTAAAAATACAAAAATTAGCCAGGCATGGTGGCGGGCTCCTGTTGTCCCAGTTACCTGGGAGGCTGAAGCAGGAGAATGGTGTGAACCCAGGAGGCAGAGCTTGTAGTGAGCCAAGATCACACCACTGCTCTCCAGCCTAGGCAACAGAGCTAGATTCTGTCTCAAAACAACAATAACAACAACAACAACAAAAAGTGTCTGTTCATGTCTTTCACCCACTTTTTCACAGAGTTGTTTTTCGCTTGTTGATTAAAGTTTCCTCTAAAGTCTGCATATTAGACCTTTATTGGAAGCATAGTTTGCAAATATTTTCTCTGATTCTGTGGTTTCTGTGTACTCCATTGATAGTTTTTAGTTTCTTTCTTTGTTTTGCTGTGTTTGTTTTGCTGTGTAGAAGCAATGTAGTTTAATTAGGTCCCATTTGTCAATTTTTATTTTGTTTCAATTGATTTTGGCATCTTCATCATAAAGTCTTTGCCAGGGTCTATGACCAGAATGGTATTTCCTAGGTTTTTATCAAGGATTTGTATAGTTTTATGTTTTATATTTCAGTCTTTAATCCATCGTGAATTGATTTTTGTATATGCGAAAGAAAGGTCCCAGTGTCAGACTTCTGCATATTACTAGCCAGTTACCTCAGCAACATTTATCAAATAGAGAGTATTTCCCCAATTGCTTGTTTTAGTCAACTTTGTCAGGAATCAGATGGTTTTAGGTGTGCAGTTTTATTTCCAGGATCTCTAGTCTGTTAAATTGGTCTATGTGTCTGTTTTTGTACTGGTACCATGCTCTTTGGGTTACTGTAGCCTTGTAGTATATTTTGAAGTTACATAATGTGATGCCTTCAGCTTTGCTGTTTTTGCTCAAGATTTTTTTTTTTTTTTTGGAAAAGTTTGTACTAATTTTGTGAAGAATGTCATTAGTAGTTTGATGGAAATTACATTTAATTTATAAATTACTTTGGGCAGTATGTCAATTTTAACAATATTTATTCTTTCTATCCATGGGCATGGAATGTTTTTCCATTTGTTTATATCATCTCTGATTTCTTTGTGCTGTGCTTTATAATTGTTGTAGAGATCTTTCACCTCTGTTGTTAACTGTATTTCTAGGTGTTTTATTTGTATGTGTATGACTATTGTGAATGGAACTGCATCTTGATTTGGCACTCAGCTTGGACATTATTGTTGTATGCTAATCATTTTTGTATGTTGATTTTTTTTTTTTTTTGAAACAGAGTCTCACTCTGTCACCTAGGCACAATTTTGGCTCACTGCAACCTCCACCTCTCGGGTTCAAGCAATTCTCCTCCCTCAGCCTCCCAAGTAGCTAGGATTACAGGCACCCACCACCACACCTGGCTAATTTTTGTATTTTAGTAAGAACAGGGTTTCATCATGTTGGCTAGGCTGGTCTCAAGCTCCTGGCCTCAAGTGATCCACCCACCTTAGCCTCCCAACGTGCTGGGACTACAGGGGTGAGCCACAGCACCTGGCCCAAGTATGTTGATTTTTGTATCTTGAAACTTTGCCAAAGTTGTTTATCAGATCAAGAAGATTTTGGTGAGAGATTATGGCATTTTCTAGGTATAGAATCATATAGTCTGCCAATAGGGATAGTTTTACTTCCTCTCTTCCAGTTTGGATGCCTTTTATTTCTTTCTTTTGCCTGACTGCTCTGGCAAAGGCTTCCAGTATTATGTTGAATATGGGTGGTGAAAATATGCATCCTTGTCATGTTCCTGTTTTCAAGAAAAATTCTAGCTGTTGCCCATTCAGTATGATGTCAACTGTGCATTTTTATAGATAATTCTTATTGAGATACATTAAATGCCTCATTTGTTGAGAGATTTTACGATGAAGCAATGTTGAATTTTGTCAACATCCTTTTCTGCATTTATTCAGATCATCTTGTGGTTTTTAGTTTTAGTTCTGTTTATTTGAGGAATCAAATTTGTTAATTTGCGTATGTTGAACCAACCTTGCATTCCAGTGATAAATCTGTCATGACCATGGTGAATTAGCTCTTTGATGTGCTGCTGGATTCAGTTTAATAGTATTTTCTTGAGGATTTTAGCATCTATGGTCATCAAGGATTTTGATCTGAAGTTTTATGTTTGTGTTTCTGCCAGGTGTTGGTATCAGAATGATGCTGGTCACATAGAATAAGTTAGGAAGGAGCCCCTTCTTCTCAATTTCTCGGAATAGTTTTAGAACGAATGGTACCAGCTCTTCTTTATGCATCTGGTAAAATTTGGCTGAGAATGTATCTATTCCTGGGAGTTTTCTTGTTGGCAGCCTTTTTATTACTGATTTGATTTCTGAACTCATTATTGGGCTCTGTTCAGGATTTCCCTTTCTTCGTGGGATATTACCAGTGACCCAGAAGAAATACAAAAGATCTGCAGAGGCTACTGTGAATACCTCTATGCAAACAAACTGGAAAACCTAAAAGAAATAGATAAGTTCCTGGAAGCATGCAACCTTCTAAGATTGAAGCATGAAGAAGTCATTTTAGAGTAGGTTGTTTAATTTCCTTGTAACGGTATGGTTTTCAGTGATCTTCTTAGTATTAGTTTCTATTTTTATTGCACTGTAGCTCATGAGCATTGTTGGTATGTTTTGGCTTTTTATAATTTGTTGAGAATTGTTTTATGGCTGATTGTGTGGTTGGTTTTAGAGTATGTGTTATGTGAAGATGAAAAGAACATATATTCTGATTTTTGGGGTAGAGAGTTTTGTAGGTGTTTGTTATGTCCACTAGGTCAAGTGTGAAATTTTGGTCTTGAATATCTTTGCTAATTTTCTGCCTCAATAATCTATCTAATATGGTCAGTAAGGTGTTGATATCCCTGGCTATTATTGTGTGGTTATCTAAATCTCTTCAAAGATGTCTAAGAACTTGTTTTATCAATCTTGATGCTCCTGCATTTGGAGCATATATATTTAGGATAGGTAGGTCTTGTTTAATTGAGTCCTTTACCATTATGCAATATTACTCATTTCTTTTGTAATCATTGTTGGTTTAAAGTCTGTTATGTCTAAAATTAAAACAACAGTCCCTGCTTTGTTGTTGTTGTTTTCCAAATGCATGGTAGATTTTTCCTCATCCCTTTCTATGAGCCCAAGAGTGTCACTGCATGTGAGATTTGTCTCTTTAAGGCAGCATGGGTACTGTTTCTTTATTCAACTTGCCATTCTGTGCCTTTTAATTGGGACATTTAGCTTGTTTACATTCAAGGTTAATCTTGACATGTGGCAGATTTGATGATATCATCATGTTGTTAGCTGGTTATTATGCATACTTGATTGTGTGCTTGCTTTCATAGGGTCAATTGTCTGTGCATTTAAGGTCGTTTTTGTTGTGGGCAGTAATGGTCTTTTGTTTCCATATTTAGTACTAGCTTAAGGAGTTTTTGTTAGGCAGGTCTGGTGATAATGAATTCCCTTAACATTTGCTTGTCTGAATGGTACCTTATTTCTTCTTCATTTATGAATATTAGTTTTGCAGGATATGAAATTCTTGGTGGGAGGTTCTTTTCTTAAGAATATTGAGTATTGGTTCTCAGTCTCTTCTGTCTTGTAAAGTTTCTGCTGAAAGGCCCACTGTTAGCCTGATGGGTTCCCTTTGTAAATGAACTGCCCCTTCTTCCCAGCTGCCATCAGTATTTTTCTTTCATTTTGACCTTCTACAATCTGATGACTGTGTGTCTTGGGAATGGTCATCTTGAGTAGTGTCTCAAAGAGGTTCTCTGCATTTTCTGAATTAGAATGTTGGCCTCTATGGCGAGGTAGGGAAAATTTTGGTAGACAGTATCTTCAAATATGTTTTGCAATTTGTGTGCTTTCTCACACTGTCTTTCAATGAATTATATGCTTGTCATTTCAACTAGCTCAGCCTGATTTAAGAAACATCACTGGGGAAGTAGTGCAGTCATTTGAAGTTTAGAAGACACTCTGGCTTTTTGAGTTTCCCAAGTTCTTGTGCTGGTTCTTTCTCATCTTTGTGGGCTGATATTTCTTTTATCTTTGAAGGCACGGTCCTTTGGATGGTTTTTTGCCTTTCTTTTCTTTGTTGTTCTTGGGGTTTTGATTGTGAAATAAGGTGTGTTTTGTGAACTGGCTTTCATTCTCAAAAGATTTCACAGGGCCAAGCCTGAGATCATCACTCTTGGGCTGCATGCTTAAACTCTGGAGGGATGGTGCCAAGTCTTGGCTTTGCTCTTTGGCCCCTTGATGTTAGAAGCCTGTTGTGCTGGAGGGGCCAAGGTGTTCCTGATTCTTTGACCTCAACACCCTAATGACACATGTCAGCCAAGGCGCTTTACAAGGGTAGTGGCAGTGGGATTTTTGCTCACTTGTGTGTGCCAGCAGCCATGGCAGCACAACGGGGTACACATGTGTTGGCTGGGACAGGCCACTGGTGGGAGCCTTTGTCTTAATTTTCATAATTGCTTTATGCTGGAAAAATATTTTGGTGTTTTATTTGGGGCTGTGATCCTGTAGGAGGGGCTTATGAATATTACCCAGCAGATCAGCTCTCACTCTACTGCACAGCTTTTTTGGGTTTTGGTGAAGTTGGCAGTAGTGCCCTGTAGTAGAGAGGGGGAGATGTCCCCCTCACCAAGACTACTCCTTAGCCTTAGAGGAGCCCCCTCTGATTACTGGCTTTGTGCCCACATTTCTTTTTGGGGGTATTCTGTTCCGAGAGGCTCCATCAGGCAGGGACAACAGTTTGCAGACCAGCTGTATCCTTGCCGTTGTCAGCCCTGTGGAGGCTGGCACTCCCTCTCCACCACTGGCCTGTGAACCTGGGGATCTCATGTCTCTCAGTGATCCAAGAGTGAGGGCCCATCTTTGCTTAAGCACCACACAAGACAGCAATTCCCACTTGGCTAGGAGATTTGGGTGTGGCTGCCGTCTCCTAATCTGTCCACATGCTTCCCAGGGGAACATAGGGTTGTCCCTGCCCACAGAGTTCAGGCAGAAACAGTACCACTGGACTGGAAGCTCTAGTGGGTGTGGCCCATCTGGTTATGAGAGGCAGAAGTGGGTGTGTAGTTTCTCACCCAGCCATCCAGGTGTTTCCCAGGATAACAGGATGCCGTGACCCTCGGCAAAATTCAGGCAGAAGTAGGACTGCTGGGCTAGAAGCTCTATCAAGTATTGCCCACCTGGCTACAAGAGGCAGGGATGGGTGAAGTTGCTCACCGTGACGTCTGGGTATTTCCCAGGATAGAAGGAGGATGCACTCACTTGCTGAGTTCAAACAGTAGTGGGACTACTGGGCTGAAAGCTGTAGCAGGTGTTGCCCTCCTGGCTAACAGCAGCCGAGTGAGTGAGGTCACCTGCTCTTTTATCTGCTTCCCAGAACAACAAGAGGGTGGAGCTACTGACTGGGTTTGGGCAGTAGTGAGACCACTGGGCTGGAAGCTAATGCTGAGCCTTTTTTGGCAAGGGAGGGTGGAGCAATCTTACTGTCCCCAGGTGTCATGACTATTGTGTCTATTGGTACTATGGCACTGGTGCAGATCTATTTCATAGTGCATGGCTTGTAGAGGTATCCAAGGACTTGAGAGTTGCCTCTGCCAAACACCTGGGTGGCTTTCTGTACCATTTATAAGTGTGGAGGGGTTTGGGAAGGCAGGGGGATTCTCCAGTTCCCAGTCTTGCACAGGTCCCTCTGGAGAATGTGAATCTGCCAGGAGGCTCTCACTTACCCTTTCCCATGTTGGGGAGTTTCTCCTAGCTGCACATTGATTCCAAATAGGCTGTGCCCAGCTTTACTTCTTTCTGCTCCATGTATCCCCTTGCTGCCTTTATTGATCCTGATTTGATGTCTTAGATGATTGGCCTGTAGGGTCCGTGTTCAGTAGCTTAATTATTATATTTTTTCTGTGAGAGTGGCGCACATGAACTGCTTTTAGTCTGCCATCTTGACCCAACCCACCACTCAGTAGTTCTTAGGACAATTATAATGGCTGTCATCATGGTGGGATACAGAACAGTTTGGAAAAAGGTAATATGTTTCAAAGATTTATGTTATATGTTATTCATTTTTGCATCTCTAGCAAATGGCACACAGGTGTTCTGCAATAAATAACTGCTTTTTTTCCTATCACCTACATGCCTACCTGCTGTGCTATGATTAACGTGTCTACAAATTATTACTTCTGCTTAGAGAAGTTTAGAATATTGGAAATTTCAATGATTTGAAACTAGAGAACTTAAACTGAAATCCTTGCTCTGTCACATTAAGTATTTAACCTTTCAGAACCTTAACTGTTTAAATAATAAAAGAAGCAAAAATAAAACCAAGTTTTTAGTCTTCAACATGACTGACTAGGGACATTACATGCCAGCTCTCCCTTGAAGAAAGATAAATATTAACAGTGAATGGACAAGTTTAGAGTGGAAAATGAATAGAGGAGAGTCAGGATCTGTTGGAGCACCCATTTGAAGAAGCTTGGGTGCGCGAAGAGAAAAAGCACTAAAATTCTGGCTGGGATCAAACCCCAAGGAGCTCAGAGCTCAGCAGAAAGGGTAGGTGGGAGTTCTTCTCTCCTCCTCTCATCTCTCTGACACAACTTGAATACTTAAAAATATATGACACCAAGTAGAAGAAAGAATTTAACAGCTCAAAAATTAGCTATTCAAATTAACATAGATAAAAATAATAAAAATCTGAACAAAGACTTTGAGAAATATTGGATTATGTAAAGTGATCAAACCTATGATGTATTAGCATTCCTGAGAGAGAAAAGAAATTAAGAAATTTGGAAAACATATTTGATGACATAATTCTAGAAAATTTTCCCAATCTTCTAGAGAGGCCAACATCCAGATATAAGAAATTCAGAGAAATCCTGTGAAACACTATATAAGAAGATGATGCCCAAAGCACAGTCATCAGACTATCCAAGATTGAAGCTAAAGGAAAAATGTTAAAGCAGCTAGAGAAAAAGGGCAAATTATAAAAGAAATCCCATTAGAGTAACAAGGGACTTCTGTGCAGAAACCTTAGAAATCAGAAGAATTGAGGGCCTATTTTTAGCCTTCTTAAAGTAAAGGAATGGCAGCCAATAATTTCATATCCTGACAAACTGAGCTTCATAAACAAAGGAGAAAAAAAGACTCTCAGAAAAACAACTGCTAATGGAATTCATCAACACCAGATCAGTCCTACGAGAGATGCTTAGGGAGTAATTTTTAAAATATAATTTAGACTTTCATTTTATATTCAGAGGATACAGGTGCAGGTTTTTTACATGAGTATATTATGTGAGATTGAGATTTGGGCTACAAATGATTCTGTCACACAGCTAGTGAGCATAGTACCCAATAGGTAATTTTTCAGTCCTAGCCCCCATTACTCTCTCCCTCTTCTAGTAGTCCTCAGTGATTTTTCTTTCCATACATACACAATGTTTAGTCCCCATTCATAAGTAAAACATGCAATATTTCATTTTCTGTTTTGGCATTATTTTTTATTAGAATGATGGTCTCAAACTGCATGCATGTTTCTGCAAATAGCATTATTCAATTCTTTTTTATGACTGCATAGTATTCCATGATGAATATGTAGTACATTTTCTTTATGCAAACCACCATTGATGGGCACCTAAGTTGATTCTGTATCTTTCCTATTGTGAATACTGCTGCAATGAACATAAAAGTGCAGGTGTCTTTTTGGTAGAACAATTTAATTTCTTTTGGGCATATACTGAATAATGGAATTACTGGGTTTAACGGTAATTGTGCTTTTACTTTTTTTGAGAAATTTCCAAACTGCTTTCCAAAGTGATTTTCAAACTGCTTTCTAAAATTTACATTCCCACTAACAGTCCATAAATGTTCTCTTTTATATGCAGCCTCACCATCATCTGTTATTTTCTGTATTTTTAATAATAGCCATTCTGGCTGGAGACAGATAGTATCTCATTTTGGTTTTGATTTGCATTTCTCTGATGACTAGTGATGTTGAGTATTTTTTATGTTTTTTGGCCACTTATATGTGTTCTGTTGAGATATGTCTGTTCGTGTCTTTGGCCTATTTTCAATGGAGATATTTTTTTCTTGTTTTTGAGTTAAGTTCTTTGTGGATTCTGGATATTAGACTTGTCAGATGTGTGGTTTGCAAATAATTTCTCTAAGTCTGTGTGTTGTCTGTTTACTCTGTTGATAGTTTGTTTGGCTGTGCAAAATATCTTTAGTTTAATTAGATCACACTGGTCAATTTTTATTTTTGTCGTGTTTAGTTTTGAAGACTTAGTCACAATTATTTGCTAAAGTCAGTATTCAGAATTATATTTTCTAGGTTTCTTTTAGGACTTTTATACTTTGAAGACATGCATTTAAATATTTCACCCATCTGGAGTTAATTTTGTATATAGGGAAAGGTAGGGGCCCAGTTGTATTCTTCTCCACATAGCTAGCCAGTTATCCCGGCACCATTTATTAAACGGTGAGTCCTTTCCTCATTGCTTGTTTATGTCAACTTTGTCAAATATGAGATGTATGTATGTGTGCAGCTGTATTTATTTCTGTGTTTTATATTCTGTTCTATTGGTCTCTGTCTGTTTTTGTACCAGTGCAATTCTGTTTTGGTTGCCATAGCCTTAAAATAGAGTTTGAAGTTGGTTAATGTGATGTCTGCAGCTTTGTTCTTTTTGCTTAGGATTGATTTGGCTATTCAGGCTCTTTGTTGGTCCTATATGAATTTTAGGATATTTTTATATACTTCTGTGAAAAATGATATTGGTAGCTTGACAGGGGTAGTATTAAGTCTTTAGATTGCTTTAGGCAGTATGACCATTTTAATGATATTAATTATTCCAATTTGTGATTATGGAATGATATTTCATTTGTTTGTGTCATTTCTGATTTCTTGCAGCAGAGTTTTGTAGTTCTCCATTTAGAGATCCTCCATTTCCTTTGTTAGATGTATTCTTAATATTTTATTCTTTTTGTGGCTATTTTAAATGGGATTGTGTTATTTGTTCCTCAGCGTGAACATTATTGGTGTATAGAAGTGCTACGGATATTTTACATTGGAATTGTATCCTGAAATTCACTGTAGTTGTTTATCAGGTCTAGGGGATTTTGTCAGTTTTTAAGGTTTTTTAAATATAGAATCATATCATCAGTGAAAATAGATAATTTGGCTTATTTTATTCCTATTTGAATGCCATTTATTTCTTTCTCTGGCCTGGTCTCTGACTAGGACTTCCAGTACTATGTTGGATAGGAGAGATGAGCGTCATCATCCTTGTCTTGTTCTGCTTCTCAAGGGGAATCCTTCTAGCTTTTGTCTATTCAGTATAATATAGGCTCTGGGTTTCTCACAGATGACTCTTATTATTTTAAGATATGTTTCCTGGATACCTTGTATGTTTAGTGTGTTTATCATGAAGGAATGATGAATTTTATTGAAAACTCTCTGCACTTAATGAGATAATTGTATGTTTTTAAAATTATGTTTATGTGGTGAATGACATTTATTGACTTGATTACTTTTTAAAAAATTTTTATTTCCACAAGTTTTTTGAGGAACAGGTGGTATTTGGTTACATGAGTAAGTTCTTTAATGGTGATGTGTTAGATTTTGATACACCCATCACCCAAGCATTACATACTGAATGCAATTTATAGTCTATTATCCCTCACTCCCCTCCCATCCTTTCCCCGGGTCCCCAAAGTTCATTATATCATTCTTATGCGTTTGCATCCTCATAGCTTAGCTCCCACTTATGAGTGAAAATATATGACATTTGTTTTTCCATTCCTGAGTTACTTCACTTAGAATAATAGTCTCTAGTCTAATTCAGGTTGCTGTGAAAGCCAATAATTTGTTTCTTTTTATGGTTGAGTAGTAGTCCATCATATATATACATATATATACACACATATATATCACATATATATACTGTACACACACACACATACACACAGACACATACCTACCACAATTTATTTATCCACTCATTGATTGATGGACATTTGGGTTGGTTCCATGTTTTTGCAGTTGCGAATTGTGCTGCTATAAACGTGTGTGCAGAGATCTTTTTCACATAATGACTTCTTTTCCTCTGGGTAGATACCCAGTAGTGGGATTGCTGGACCAAAGGACTTCTAGTCCTTTAAGGAATCTCCACGCTGTTTTTCATAGTGGCTATACTGGTTTACATTCCCACCAGCAGTATAGACGTGTTCCCTTTTCACTGCATTCTCGCTAACATCTATTATTATTTTTTTGATTTTTTGATTATGGAAATCCTTGCAGGTGTAAGGTGGTATCATATTGGGGTTTTGATTTGCATTTCACTGATCATTAGTGATCTTGAGCATTTTTTTCACCTGCTTGTTGGCCATTTGTGTATCTTCTTTTGAGAAGTGTCTACTTATGTCCTTAGTGTATTTTTTGATGGGGTTGTTTGTTTGTTTTTCTTGCTAATTTGTTTGAATTCCTTGTAGAGTCTGGACATTAGTCCTTTGTCAGATGTAGAGATTGTGAAGATTTCTCCCACTCTGTGCATTGCCTGTTTACTCTACTGACTGTTCCTCTGGCTGTGCAGAAATGCCTTAGTTTAATTACATCCCACTTATTTATCTTTGTTTTTGTTGCATGTGCTTTCCAAACCTAAACCCAGCAGAAGAAAAGAAATAACAAAGATCAGACCAGAACTAAATGAATTTGACATAAACAAGCTAAACAATACAAAAGATAAATGAAACAAAAAGCTAGTTCTTTGAAGAGATAAATAAAATAGACCTTTAACAAGATTAACCAAGAAAAAAAGAGAGAAATAAGCTCAATTAAAAATAAAATGGAAGATATTACAACTAGCAACACAGAAATACAAAAGTTCATTCAAGGCTACTATGGACACCTTTATGCACATAAAATAGAAAACCTAGAGGAGATAGATAAATTCCTGAATATATACCCTTCTAACTTAAATCAGGAAGTATTAGAAACCTTGAACAGACTAATAACAAGCAACGGGATTGAAATTGTAATAAAAAAATTACCAACAAAAAAAGTCCAGGGCTAGCCAGATTCTCAGCTGATTTCTATCAGACACTCAAAGAAATATTGGTACCAATCCTATTGACACTATTCCACAAGATAGAGAAAGAGGGAATCTTCCCTAAATCATTCTATGAAGCCAGTATCATCCTAATACCAAAATCAATAAAGGACACAGCAGCAACAACAACAAAAAAACTATAGACCAATATCCGTGATCAACATAGATGCAAAAATCCTCAGCAAAATACTAACTAACCGAATCCAACAGCATATCAAAAAAAAATTCACCATAATCAAGTGGGTTTCATACCAGGGATGCAGGGATGGTTTAACATATGCAAGTCAGTACATGTGATACATGACATAAACAGAATTAAAAACAAAAATCACATGATCATTCCAATAGATGCAGAAAAAGCATTTGACAAAATCCAGCATCCCTTTATGATTAAAACCCTCAGCAAAATTGGCATACAAGGCCTCAATGTAATAAAAGTCATCTATTACAAACCCTCAGCCAACATAATACCAAACAGGGAAAAGTTCTCTCTCAGAGAACTGAAACAAGACAAGGATACCCACTCTCACGACTTCTACTTATCATAATAGTGAAAGTCATAGCAAGAGCAATCAGAGAAGAGAAATAAATAAAGGCATCCAAAGTAAAGAGGAGGTCAAACTGTCGTTGTTTGCTGATGACATGATCATAAACCTAGAAAACCCTAAAGACTCATCCAAAAAGCTCCTAGAACTGATAAATGAATTCAGCAAAGTTTCAGGACACAAAATTTACACAAATTAGTAGTTCTGCTATATATCAACAGCAACCAAGCTGAGAATCAAATCAAGAACTCAACCCCTTTTACAATAACTGCAAAAAAAAAAAACAAAAACAAAAACAAAACAAAACAAAAAAAACCTTAGGACTGTACCTAACCAGGGAAGTGAAAACCTCTACAAGGAAAAAAATATAAAACACTGCTGAGCGAAATCATAGATGACACAAATGAATGGAAATACATCCCATGCTCATGGATGCATAGAATCAATATTGTGAAAATAACCATATTGCCAAAAGCAATCTACACATTCAGTCCAATTCCCTTCAAAATACTATCATCATTCTTCACAGAACTCGCAAAAACAATCCTAAAATTCGTATGGAACTAAAAACGAGCCCGCAAGAGCCCGCATAGCCAAAGCAAGACTAAACAAAAAGAACAAATCTGGAGGCAACATGTTACCTGACTTCAAACTATACTATAATGCCATAGTCACCAAAACAGCATGGTACTGATATGAAAATAGGCACATAGACCTATGAAACAGAATAGAGAACCCAGAAATAAACCTAAATACTTACAACCAACTAATCTTCAACAAAGCAAACAAAAACATAAAGTTGGGGAAACGACACCTTATTCAACAAATGGTGCTAGGATAATTGGCAAGCCACATGTAGGAGAATGAAACTGGATTCTCATCTATTGACTTGATTCTTAGGTGAGTTCTTAACACAGAAACAATACTTGCTGCCACAAAATCACATCTAAGTACATAGCCCATGCACCCTATGAAGCAACTACACAGTTGACACTAAAATGCAACTATGTAACAACATTATGACAAGAGCAAAACCTCATATATCAATATTAATCTTGAATGTAAATGTCCTAAATGCTTCCCCTAAAAGACCTAGAGTGGCAAATTGAACTACACAGTATGAACATATTAACAATATTGATTCTTCAAATCCATGAGCGTGGACTATTTTTCCATTTGTGTCATTCTATGATTTCTTTCAGCACTGTTTTGCAGTTCTCCTTGTAGCTATTTTTCACTTCCTTCATTATAAGTGGTCTCCTAGGTATTTTAATTATTGTTGCTATTGTAAATGGAATTGCATTATTGATTCGGTTCTTAACTGAAATGCTATCAGTGTATAGAAATGCTACTGGTTTTGCATGTTGATTTTGTACCATAAAACTTTACTGAAGTTATCAGGTCTAGGAGTCCTTAGGTGGAATCTTTATGTGTTTCTAGGTATAGAGTTATATAATCAGTGAAGAGAGAGATAAATTGACCTCCTGGTTTCCTATTTAAATGCCTTTTCTTTCTTCCCCTTGCCTTATTGCTCTGGCTGGAACTCCCAATACTTTGTTAAATAGTAGAGAGCGTGGAAACTCTTGTCTTGTCCACAGTTATAGAGGGAATACTTCCATCTTTTTCCTGTTCAGTATGTTGGTTTGGGGTTTGTCATAGATGGTTCTTACTACTTTGAGATGTGTCCCTTCATTGCCTAGTTTGTAGAGGATTTTTATCATCAAAAGATGTTGGATTTCATTGAATTTCATTGCATCAACTGAGATAATTTTATATGTTTTGTTTTTGATTCTGTTGAATAAATGTGTGAATCACATTTATTGATTTGTGTACATTGTATAATGCTTGCATCCCAGGAAGAACGCCCAGATAATCATGGTGAATTATCTTTTGGATATGCTGCTTAACTCCATTTGCTAGTATTATGTTGAAGATATTTGTACCTATGTATATCAGAAACATTGGCTTGTTTTTGTTGTTGTTGTGCTCTTTTCTGATTTTGGAATCAAGACGATACTGGCTTCATCAAATTCGTCAGGGAAAACCCCTTTCTCCTCAATTTTTTAGAATGGTTTAAGTCAAAAAAATGATAACTATTTTTTATACATCTGGTAAAAATTTTCCTGTGAATATGTATGATCCAAGGCTTTTTTATTTGGTGGATAGTTTTTTGGGTTTTTTTTTTTTAATTACTGTCTCAATTTGTTGTTATTGGTCTGTTCAAATTTTTAATTTCTTCCTTGTTTATGTGTGTTTTCAGGAATTTATCAGTTTCCTCCTGACTTTCTAGTTTGTGCACTTCGAGATGTTCATAATAGTCTCACAGACTATGTTGTATTTTTGTTGGGTTGGTTGTAAAGTTACCGTTGTTGTTTTTGATTGTGCATATTTAAATCTTCCATTTTTTTTCTATGATCTAGCTGATGTTCTATTAATCTTGTTTCCATTTTTGAGGGAACAACTTTTGTATTTTGTTAATCCTTGTATTTTGTCTTAATTTCATGCTGTTCCACTCTGATGTTTAGTATTTTTTTCTTCTGCTAGCTTTGGGTTTAATTTGCTCTTGTTTTTCTAGTTTGTTTTGGTGCAACATTAGGTTGTTAATTTGAGAAATTTCTATCTTCTTTATGTAGGCATTTAGCTCTATATACTTTTCTTATAACATTGGTTTTGCTGCATCCCACAGGTTTGACTTATGTTGTCTCTTTGTTTTCATTTCTTTCAAGTTTTTTTTTTTTTTTTTGCTTTGTGTTCTTTACCCAAAAGTCACTCAGGAGCAACTTGTCTACTTTTCATTTTCTGTGTTGTTTTCTTTTCATTTTTTGTGTTGTTTTAAGAGTTCCAATTGACATTGCTTTATAATTTTATTTCCCAGCACTCTGAGATGATGCTTGGTATGATTTTGATTTTTTTTTTTTTTTAATTTATTGAGACTACTTTTATGGCCAACCATGTGGCCAGTCTTTGAGTATGTTCTGTCTGCAGATGATAATGTGTATTCTGTAGCTGTTGAGTAGAGCATTCTGTAGGTATCTATTAGGCCCAATTTGTCAGGTGTCCATATAAATCTGGAATTTCTTTATTAGTGTTCTACCTTGATGAGCTGTCCGAGGCTGTCAGTGGGGTGTTGAAGTCCCTCGCTATTTTTGTGTGGCTGTATATCTCTTTGCTTAGCTCTAGTAGTAATTCTTTCATTAGTTGTGGTGTTCTGATACTGGATGCATATACACATATTTGCAAACTGTGCATTTGCCAAGGGGCAAATATCCAGAATCTATAAGAAACTTAAATCAACAGAAAAAAAAACAAAAACAAAAAAACAGATAACTCAATTCAAAGTGAGTAATGATCAGCAACAGACATTTCTCAAAAGAAGATATACAAGTGGCTAGCAAACAGATTTTTAAAATGCTTAACATCACTAATCATGAGAGAAATGAGAATCAAAACCACAATGAAATACCATCTCACACTAATCAGAATGGCCATTATTGAAAAGTCAAAAAATAACAGATGTTGGCAAAGTTGCAGAGAAAAGGGAATGCTTATATACTGTTGGTGAGAATGCAAATTAGTTCAACCCCTGTGACATGCAGTTTGAGTGTTTCTCAAAAAACTAAAAATAGAAGTACCATTTGACCCAGCAATTTCATTACTTGGTATATAAGCAAAGGAAAACTAAGCACTCTACCAAAAAGACACCTGCACTTGTATTTTTATTGCAGTAGTATTCACAATAGCAAAGGCATGGAATCAACCTAGGTGCCCATCAATGTTAGTTTGGATAAAGAAAATGTGGTATATATACATCATGGAATACTCTGCAGCCATAAAAAACAGCAACATTATATCCATCAGAGCAACATGGATGCAGCTGGAGGCCATTATCATAAGTGAATTAACACAGAAACAGAAAAAGCAATGCTGCATGTTTTCACTTATAAGTGGGAGGTAAACATTGGATATGTATGAACTAAGCATCTTTATGTATAGACATAAAGATAAAAACAATAGACAGTGGAGACACCAAAGCTGTGGAAGGAGGGTTGGAGTCAAGGTTTGGAAACTACCTATTGGGTACTATATTCACTATTTTGGTGACAGATTCAATAAAAGCCCATACATCACAATCTTGCAATATATCTATTTAACTAACTGGCACATGTATCCCCAAATCAGAAAAAGGAAACAAAGCAAGCAAACAAAACAAAGCAAATAGTTTTTACCTCAAATGGATAAAATAATCCATTGAGGAAATGTGTAATGTTTAGGACATTTTTGGACACATGGAAAATGCTCAATAAATTACAAAAGTTATGCATATAATTGTCATTATCACCATCACCATTGTCATCAAAATATTCACTGTGCATCCTTGGGCAAGTTGCTTTGTTTTATGTGCCTCAGTTATGTTTTTTTTCCAAAATGAGGAAAATCCTAATACCTACCCTATAGGATTGTTGTGTAAATTGAACCAAATAGTAAATGCAAAATGTTTAGCATTTATGGATGACACAAAATGAAGGCTCACTAAATGTTAACAATAGTAATAGTATATATTTTTTTATTGTTTTGTTTTGTTTTGTTTTTGTTTTTGAGACGGAATCTTGCTCTGTCGCCCAGGCTGGAGTGCAGTAGCGAGATCTCGTCTAACTGCAGGCTCCACCTCCTGGGTTCACGCCATTCTCTTGCCTCAGTCTCCCGAGTAACTGGGACTACAGGCGCCCGCCACCACGCCCAGCTAATTTTTTAGTAGAGACTGGGTTTCACCGTGTTAGCCAGGATGGTCACTATCTCCTGACCTCGTGATCCACCCGCCTCGTCCTCCCAAAGTGCTGGGATTACAGGCGTGAGCCACCGCTCCGGGCCAGTTGTAGTTATAATCATTATGAAGCTATGGAATGATAAAACGCTGTCAAGTTTCAATGCCAGAGTGAATGTGATCAGAGTAATGACCTAGAGCTGGTTTGCGGTGTATTGTTTGATGAAAGAAAACTCAGGTAAGAAGAAACATTGGTGACGTCTGGCACTGAGAATTATAGAACAAAGGGCAGTTAAATGCAGTAGAGGTAATTGGGTGTGGGAGAACTGTTAACTATTAAGAGAGAGACTTGTCTAAGGCATGGGAAGGACCTCAGACCCTAGGAGCATTGTGGAACTTACTTTTCCAAAATACAGTGAAGTAGTTCTCTGTTCATTTTTTAATTATCTGACATCTGTGTTTTTATATTTATCTAGATTCTCCCTAAAGATAAGCATGAAGCTTTTAGAGCCCAGCTATCCTCAAAAAATTTATTAAATTGGATAGAACTCTGCTTTAAAATCAAACAGGTGAATCCAAATCTTGCATACCCCATCTATCATGTTTATATGCTTCATAAGTTAATTAAATATACTTAGCTCCAGTTTCCTGTTCTTTCAAATGGACATGCAACTTAATTCACAGCACTTTTAAGTATTACATAAGATTTGTTCATGAAGTCTCAGGTGACTGGCACATAGTTCATGTATTTTAAATGTCTATCTCTACAATACTATGTATATGGTAAAATAATTGGGACCATGATACCCAAGGATGGACTGGAAATTTGTTTTAAAAAAGACTTTCTTGCAAATTTATCTAAATAATTTCATAGAACTTATTATATGTTCAACATGTTCAACAACATAGATGTATGTATTGTCCTATCAATTATTACATCAATGTATTTTCATTTTCAGACAGTCAGAGTTATTACAAGGCATGTATGTAATTATGTTTTGAATCACAATTGATCTTTTGGATTTTTTTCCTTCAATGTGTGTTTTCCTTCAGTTTAGCGAAGATTTGAAAATTAATTAGGTCAGGCAATACATATCACTGATACAATTTTATAAAAATCCCGTAAATAGCTTTAAAAACATTGTTATTGTTCTCATAAATGTAATGTTCTGTTTGTGCCCTCAGATTAATTTATTCATTCAGAATGACCTATAATGACTTTAATAATTTTTAAATCTCACTTGTCTTACACACCACCCACCTTCACTTTTCATGTTTCCAGTCCTAGAAATGGAAATTGTCGAATATTAAAGTAGATATTTCAAGCTCATCTAAACATTTATAACCTTAAGATAACAGTTTCCTTTGTTTTTCTGATTTAATTATATTTACTTCAGTGATTCTCAAAGTGTGGTCTTCAGATTAGCAGCATCAGCAACAAATGGGAAAGTGTTAGAGATGTCAATTTGTGGGCTCCACCCCAGACTTGCTGAATCAGAAACTCTTGGAATTGGGACCAGTAATCTGGATTTAGCAAACTTTTTAAGTGATTCTTGTGCACACAAAAGTTGGAGAGTGATGGTCCAGAGTATGTTTTGGACATATATTGGAGAGAGGGTGTGTGTCTATGTGTGTGTGTGTGTGTGTGTGTGTGTGTGTGTGTCTGAGAGAGACAGAGACAGAGACAGATATGATTACATGCAAAATACACATATTGGTAATATTAAAGCTCACATCTAGAATTTCAATTAGAATATGAGCACTTACATTTATAATTCTTACTCTCTTAATAGTATGTGTTACACCAGTTTGAGTTTTTTAAACTCATTCTCTAAATTTTTTATGATAGTATAACATCTAAACAGAAAAATATACAAATTGTAAATTTTTACAATGTGAACATACCCATATAACCAATGACTTAGTGGTTTGAATAATTTATGGACTTACAGTATAATAAGACCTGTTGGGTCCAGGGCCAGGTGAAGTACAGGTGTTCTGCCTGATGGAGGAACTATCTGGGAAGGGAGCCTTTCCCACTGGGTTGGAGGAACATAAACTGGCATAAGCAATGAAACTCACAGCTAGGCCTTTGGGGCCCTATGAGTGTCAAAGTTGTAAAGGCCGGGCTTGAAATTCTGTATTTTACAGTACGATTGATCCTTGATGCCTTGGCATCCATTTAAACATCAATGATGACTAAAACTAGACTAGAAAGAGGAGAAATGCCTCCCTGGGAAGGAAAGTAGGCATTTCACCAGGAGGAAATGGCCATGTGGTGAAGCGGTCACCAAAAACATGAACCTGAGAGGTGTTCCCAACTTTACGGTCAATGAAGACAAATGAGGGAACTTTATGGCATTGGTGTAGGGAGTGGATGTTCCCAGAAGGCTTGAACTTAGACTAATTGGTCACTGTGGAAATAGCGACACTAAACAGAGGATCTACTTATCTCTTTATAACTTAAGTAAAAATTCCTTTAGGAGCCCATTATGCCTCTCAATTTAATGGGTTCTCTGGATCCTATTAAGGAGATGAAAGTTCCATTGAATGTTTTTCCAAGAGCTAAGTACTGTGTATTGTGAGAAGTGAAGCATGTGTCTTGGTCACTATCAGTAAAATCTGCAGCTCCAAATGAGATAAGGAGACACCTGATGAGGCATTTTATTATGGCCTTATCATATGTAGAGACACCTGTACCTTTGGTTTACATTTTGGGCATCTGTGAGCGAAGACATTCCCCAGACTTCTACAAAGGGAGTAAATCTTGGGAAATAGTCCAAGAGTTTGTAAAAATGCTTGGGTAGATCTATGTGTTGGTCAAGGTATCCAGTGCTAAGATGAATGACTTAAGTTTGACCAATTGTGTTGATCCTAGGACCCTGCCCTTTATCGGGAACATCCTGATTAAGGGGATGGAAATGGCCACATTCTACTGAGCAACATCACTTATGATGGTGCTGTTAATATAGTCTGTGCCATCTATAAAGTGTATAGCCTCCCTTGTTATTTACTCAGTTAATCCTAAGGGGCTCCCTGTGTAGCCAAGGAGTCTTGGGGAGGAATAAGCTCCTCTAGCACAATAGCACCTGTCAAGGCACTTGGCGACAGGGCAGGCTACCCCAAACTGCAAGTAGAATATGTCAGAGGGCCCATATTTGCCTCCATATTGTAGCAAGCAGTCCTTGGTAGCAGTGTCAAGCTTGTGGGACACTACTTCACGACCCAGTGAATAATGGGTAGCAGGGTATGTAGGATCAGAGGCTCAAGGTCTATTAGAACCTCTATTTCCAGAATATTATGTGGCCAGCAATTGCCACTGTAATGGTGTATAGTGCTGAGAAGGGCAGGTTCTTGTCTCAGAAGCTCATGGGCAACTGATGGCCATGATAAGTGGTGCAAAGACTCCATGAGGCATAATAAAGGTTGCTCAAGCCACTGCAGTGACATAGTCTCTGGTACCTGCCGATTTCAATCTGGACTGATTATAGAGCCTTTTATTGGAGGAAGATTTGTTTAAGGAGGGCCCATTTGTACATAACAACATCAGTGAGATTAAGTAAAATTTTAAGTGAGGAAAATGTTGCCTCCAGAACCCAAAAAGAATAAAGATGATGGACTTATATACCCTTAGTGAGTGTGTCAAATAAATTTCTCCAGAGGGGGGTATCATTAATGTGATGCCATACCTTTGTTCCTGGAGAAAATTAGATGCAATGAAAAAGCTGCTGAAGTATCCCATGAGTAACCTGGTAAAGTCGTACTTTATCCCTTTAAAGGGGAAAGCAAACTGCAGCTACAAGGCTTTTCAGATGGGTACTGAATCAAACATATTAGCCAAATTTATAATTTTAAAATATTTACTAGTTGCTGATTGGATAGATTTGGTAATTTTAATAATATTGGGTGTTGATATGTGGGTTCATTGGATTAGATCAATAAGTTTGAATTAATCTACTGTGAGGCACCATTCATTCTTTCTTTTGTCAGTTTAACAGCAGTCAAACTTGGCCTGCTAAATAAAAAGAGCGATAATTACTACTCCACTAATTAAAGTTTTATAGAATAAATTCCAATTATTGAAGGCTCTGTTTTAACTTCTATTGGGTCATATTAACAATTTTACCTGTGAGGTCCATTGGGTCTCATTATTTCAAGCCAATTTGTAAGTGCAAAATAATCAAGTCTAATATATTTATCATTCTATCAGAACATCTGTGTCCACCATAGGGTATTTTAGGGCAATGGATGCAATGACTATGGGAAATTTAGTCAAGTTAGTAGTTCTGATTGTTAAGGTAGAGCATATGTATTTAATTTCTATTTTATATTTAGTTAACCATCTAAGACTATAGAGAATATGAATATCATGCTTAAATTTACTGGGACCAATTATTTTGATCCTTGGACCCTGCCCTTTATTGGGCACATCCTGATTAAGGGGATGGAAATGGCCACATTCTACTAAGCAAAATCACTTACGATGTTGCCATTAATGTAGTCTAACTAATTTTAGCCCCAACATTGATTAAGTTCATGAAGGTTTTCTATTTGGTGCATTTTGGCAAATTTTAAAGTTAATTCACACCAATGTGAAGACACACAAAAGCTGATCAGTACCCCTTTATATTATTTTACTGTATAAGTTATTTTAGCATGTTTTGGATTTCCAGTTGGGTCAAACTATTGACCTTTCATTCTAATTCTGCTGATTTCTTCTCCCTGTGTTCTGGTTTCTTTCTTATCTTTATTTTTCTTTTTTCTCACAGATACATTTGGGGGGAGGAGGTTTTTTTTTTTTTTTTTTTTTCCTCGGCTGCCATTCATAAGTTTCTTCCACTAAAGAGCCTCAAATCAGTATCATCAGGGCTAGGGACCTTTCCCATGGCAATGGTTATATGGTTTTTAAGAATGTCTAACTTTAGTCAGTTTTGAATGAACCCCTTAACTGTGCTAGAGGGATACCATAGGTGTTTCCACAATGATCTTGAAAATTAGGACTTTTATTTCAATAGAGCCATAAGTAGGGGACTGGTGCAGTTGAAGAGTTATAGGCCCACAATCCAGAAGCTGACAGGTTAAAACCATCTTCTATTATGACTCCTGCCATTTTCTGCTGCACAGTCTTTCATCGTTTGGGTACCTAGCCATCAGATAGTTTCTTTCTCTATCTGATTATTCAAAAATCAGATCTTCATTTGATCACTCATCATGCGTCTCTCTGGATAGTTATAAAAAAAGAGGTGAGGGGGCAATAGAAAATTCTCCTTCTCTGAGAATGCCCCAATCAATCTCTTCATCAATTGGGTCCAGAGATAATAAAGCTATTTTGTCTATGGCTTAGATGAAGGCCACCAAGCCTTGTGATCACAAGATTAGCATTTCGTTTGCTGTTTTGCAGCAGCATTGAGAAAAGCCCAGGTGCACCGACCAGGAGTTTTACATTGGAGAACAGAGAATACTAAATTCTCCTCTACACGTTTTTTCTAATCAGTGTTGGAAAACACGATATTATGAATGTGTAATTTGATTTCTTTGGAGTTCAGGAGTGCACTGATGAAAGCATCAAGGAAAGCAACAACAACACAGGAGATGGGAAAGGACCCAACCTTTACCTGAACAACAGTCATTCTTACAAGGGATTCAGAAAATGGTTCCTAATTCCTTTCTCATTGGTTGCCAGGATTTCGCCTTTCTCAAGCACTTAGGAGGTAAGCACCAGGCTACGTGCATGTTTTGGGGAGGTACTTTCTCTACTAATGGATGGCCAGGTGATCACTCCAAATAATCTCTCATCAACAGCCTACATGCAGTACACTGGAATCTTTATCCTTCAGGGCCTTGGCTTGATAGTCCACCAAAGGGACAGCCAGTTCCAGACGTTGTGTTCTTGTGGTCCCTACTATTAATGGCATATCAGCTTGCCATTGTCCATTATACAACCTTGTTGGTAGTCCCTCTGCCTTAGAATGAGTGGTGGAAGTCCCAGAGACCATCTGCCAGACGCAGGCCCCACTTGTTGCCATTTCATGCCAGCATATAATTAACAATAGCTATCTCCTCAGTAGTGAGAATGACACTTTAGGTGGAAGGAGGTGCCAGTACTTGAGAGAAACCATAGAACACAATGCAAATCTAAAGTGCAAGCTGGCAGTTCCATCCCAGGCACCCTTCGTGGTATCAGGAACTTATTCATTAGCAAAAGAGCAGTTAATTAAATCTGTCCATATGTTCTTGGTCCTGATTGAGCCATTTGGTTTGTGAAATAAATTGTTCTGTTCACCTACTCTTCACCCCATTGGTGAAAGAGGGATCCCATTCCCTAACAGTGCAAGATTGTTGAACACAGACCCCTGACACTAGACAGACAAGATAAACACTTGTTTATTAGTTACATCTATTTACAACCCTGTGGAAGTAGGAGACCACACACCATACAGAGTCACAAGGAGGGTGACACTGGGTAACAGACTAAAAGAGCAGGCCTACAGAATGCCTTCTTTCTAATAACAGGAGGACGGGGTGCTCCTTGGTCACCGTGTAAAGATGTTATTGGCTTCTTTGAATAATTTTGCCATTTGTCGAATAACTGAAAACTATTAGGTCAAGGACTGAGTGGGGTGCAGCTGGTTTGGCCGATGAGGAAACTATCCTGGTGGGAAATTTTCCCACAGTGTGGGGAGCCATATCAGGTTGGGGGAACACATGGCTAGGACTTTGGGACCCTGTGAAACTCAAAGATGTCAAAGTAGCACTTGAAATTAGAGGTCTGACAAAACAGAATGTCCTGATAAATTACCACGGACATGGTGCTTAAAACAACAGAAATGTATTCTCTCTAACATTTCCGGTGGCTTCATGTTCAACATCAGTATCACTGGGCAAAAATCAAGGTGTGGTCAGGATCACACTCTGGAGGCACTAGAGGAGAATATTTCCTGTCATGTCTACTTCTAGTAGATGCTTGCATTCCTTTGCTTGTGGCTGCACTGCTCCAATTTCTGCCTTCACATTGCTTTCACGTATTCTGTGTGTGTAGTGGTTTAATCTCTCTCTGCATCTCTCTTATAGGGAAAGTTGTGATTGAATTAAAGGCCACACTGATAAACCAGGAGAATCTCTCCTACTTCAACATTCTTAACCTAATTACATCTGCAAAGGACCTTTCTCTTATAAAGTAACATTTAGAGATTCCAGGGATTAAAACTTGATATCTTTGGATGGTCATTACTTATCCTGCCAAAATTAGTTGGGTCATTTAAAAAATCTGTTCTAACAATCTCTGACTTTAAATTCTTGTGTGTAAACATTTACAATAATGTAATAATTGATATGTTCAGATTTAGGTACACCATTTCATTATTTGTTTTCTACTTGTTTCTTGTGATTTTTGTTGCAATATTTCCTTGTACTCTGTTTTTGGGGGTTATTTAAACATTTGTTCTAGTCCACTATAATTTATCTAATCTAATATAATTTTGACTATATCGCTTTATATAATTTTCAGTGGATCCTCTAAGGATTAAAAAATAAATATATAATTTTTACCGTATATTTAAAATCAATATTTTAAAACTGGAATTGGAACATTGATACTTTATCACATTTAGGTCTTCTTAACCCTCCTAACTTTATGGCAACCTTTTTTTGTAAACTTAGTTATCTTCTCTGATTGGCATCATTAAAATAACAAGATTTTGAAACTTGTAATCTGTAGATGATAAGCCCCTTACCTTGGTCTTCTTTGATTTATCTCAAAAATATTTTGTAGTTTTCAATGTAGCAAGCTTGCATACATTTCTTTAAATTTATTCAGAAATATTTGATGTTTTATGATGCTATTATAAATGGTGTTACATGCTTTTAAAATTTATGCTTTATTTAATTGTTACTCGCATATTAAAAAACAATTTATTTATATTGACTTCTATAGAGCAAGTTGGCTAAATTTACCTGTGAATGCAAATAATTTTCCTATAGAAGCTCATGAATTATCTATGCACAGAAGTACATAATCTTCTAATACAACCATTTAAAAGTCTTTGTTCTATTGTATTTTTATTCATTTTGCTTATGTTTTCCCCTTGTTTTACTATGAATGATATAGTGGACAAGTTTGTTCTTTTTTGGATCTCAAGAGATAATCTTTCAATATGTCTTCGACATATTACCTACTATTTTGTTTGTAGTAGTGCTTTACTGGGTTAAGAAAGCTTTCTTCCATTTCTTATTCCCTTAAAGTCATATATCATAAATGAGTGTTTCCTTTTATCTATTATTTTTGCATCTATTGAGATACGTATTTGGTTTTTCTGATGTGGATGTTGATGATATAATACAGCATCCTTTTTTTTAAATGTTGGACAACTTTATTATTTCTGAAAAAAATTTCTATTCTTCATGATGCATGACCCAATTTATGTATAACAAGTTTATATAGGTATTAGAGGAGCTAAGTTTTATTTAGAACTTTGGCAACTATTTGAATAAAAAAACTGATCTTCCTACTTTGCTATACTCTTGTTGAGTTTTCTTATCAAACTTATTTTGACTTTATAAAAAGAGCTGATAAGTTTACCCTCATTTTTTTGGAAGAATTTATTTAAGATTGACTTTTTTTTTTTAATATTTGGGAGAATTCTCTGGTGAGTTCACTCTAGTCTGTTTTGTTTATTGAAATGTTTTTATAGTAGATTCAATTTCTTTCATGGCCATATGACCCTTCACATTAACTTTTTTCTTGTATTAGCTACTGGAAGTTTTCTCTTCCTAGGTGTAGACTTTGTGAAATTAAATAATTCAAACTTAATGCTGTTAGAACTTTAAATTATCTGAGCTTTGATAGCAATGTAACTTAGTGGCCTGAGTCAAGTAGCATGCAGTTGCAATTTCTGCTTCTCTGATTATACATTAATTCCTCTCTTTATTCTTGTACTGTAGATGATTAGAAAAAGCCAGAGCTAGATAGATCCACTTCAAGTTTATTATCCCTCTTTATAGAATGTTAAAGCAATCTTCCTTAGAATGCAGCAAACTGTAATCACTCAACTTTCTGTTACATATGTATTGGACTCCAACGGATATTGTTGCAACCCTGTTAAATTCTTATATGTCGCCTATATATGTAAAACCTCAACTTCCTCACTGACTCTCTCTCTCTCTCTCTATATATATATATATATATATATATGGCACCAGTGCAGATTTCTTACATGTATATATTGCATAGTAGTGAAGCTTTTAGTGTACCCATCATTGGAATAGTGAACATTGTATGCTACAGATAATTTTTCAACTCTCACCCACCTCTCATGCTCCCATCTTTTGTAGACTCCAATGTCCATTTTTCTATTCCATATGTCCATGTATACAAACTGTTTGACTCCCACTTATAAGTGAGAACATAGTGTGTTTAATTTTCTTTCTCTTTTTTTTTTTTCACTTAGGATAATGGTCTCCAGTTCCATCCATGTTGCTGCAAAAGACACAATTTCTTTTTTTTTTAATGGCTGAGTAGTATTCCATGGTATACATGTATAACACATTTTCTTTTTCCGATCTTTCACTGATGGGCACTTCGGTTGATTTTATATCTTTGCTATTGTGACTAGTGCTGCAATAAACCTAAGAGTGTGAGTGTCTTTTGATATCATGATTTATTTCTCTTTGGGTGTAACCCCAGAACTGGGATTGCTGAATCAAATGGTAGTTCTATTTTCATTTTGAGAAAACTCCATAGTGTTTTCCATTAAGGTTATACTAATTTACCAACAGTGTATAAGCATTCCCTTTTATCTAAACCCTTGCCAACATTTGTTGCTTTTGGACATTTTAATTATAGCCATCTGAGTGGTGGTATAAGGTTGTATCTTATTACAGTTTTAATGTGCATTTCCTCAAGCTTTTTGCTCGAATAAACTCTGTACATAATCGTATTTTCTGAATCTAATTACATGTTTGACAACTTCAACTACATTTTTAAGTTTCTTCACATAAATGTGTGAACAAATGAGTTGATAGTATCCTTTTAATATTTTTTGTGTGTGTGTCTGCTGGATGTGTAGTGAGGTATATACATTTATTTCTTCTCCATCAGTGTTGCTCAAAGTTTACCAATTTTATCCTCCTTAAAAAAAGCAGAGGCTCTGTTAGTTATTTTATGTCTTAGGGTATTTAAAAATTCTTTAGTGTTTGGACTTCAGGTGCAGATACCTTTTTCCTTTAATTAATGCCTTTTCAGACAGTCTCATGTTCAATTACTATTCCTTCCACAATTCAGTTGATTTAATCAAATATGCAAAAGACTTTAAAGGGAAACCTATCTTTTTTTCCTGCTGATAATTAACTTCTTAAATTAAGGTTTAGTAGGTGTTGTATGAATGTTGGTTTTATCATGATTATTAAAATTTATTATACCAAATGGTATAAAGTTTATAGTGTAAGTTAAAGAAATATTAAGTTTATAACCTATTTTACAAGTACTATTGTTTTGCAATAATTATTTAATTAATGCCTTTATAGCATTTTTACTAGCTTACTTAAGAGTTTTCTTATGACTGAAATCACCACAGAGAAAAATCATGAATTTCGGATATTGAAATGTCAAAAATCTCTGTCAAATAGGATTTTTTGAGACCTCATGATTAAAAATCAAGGTTTATAAATGAGACATATGTCTGCAGTTAATATGCTATTTGCTTACAAAAGAAAATAAGTACCAAGTACTAACATTTAAACTTCGAAAGGTAGTTATCGAGAATATTAGGTTATTTATGTGATAACACTCTATACTGGGATTCTATAATTCAATATCTTCTAGAAGCTGTTTTGTTCTATACTTAAATAAAAGTGAATTTTAAAGCAATTACAGTTTAATGAATGTAAACGACAACACATAGAAAAATAATTTCTTAACAATTATTTATTTATTTAGAAATTAGGAATTTTTGAGATAATCTCATACAATACAGTCACTTCCGAACATTAAGAAGCTAAAGGAGACACTGTTCTTCAAATTGCCCACTTGGATATCTTCCAAGTGCACTTTCCTTTCTTTCCTGCTCTAAAGCTTTTTAATAAACTTCCACACCTGCTCTGGAAAAAAAAAAAGGCTAAGGGATCCAACTAGTCCAATTTCATTCCTGTAGTATACCTCTCATCAGCAAGTAGTCATCTGTTCAATTAATATTTATTGGTATTTTAATATGTGCCTGGCATTGTGCTCAGTATTTTTATATATGGCATTTTATTTAATTTATTCCTCACATAAAATAGATTTTAATGATTTGTAATGAAGAAAGTGAGGCCAGAGGAGTTAACCGAATATGATCACACCTTTGTTAAATGTCATCATAATTTCTACCAGCAAATATATTTTACTTTGCATTTTATCATACTGTGTGTGTGTGTGTGTGTGTGTGTGTGTGTGTATAGATGATGAGAATTAGTGTAAAACATTAAGTACATATTATTATTTAAGTCAACTGCATTGGTCAATCAACAATCCATCAGTAAATCTAAGCTAAGTTTCTGATGTTTCAAGACCACTTTTCTTAAGGACTGTGGTGTACAAATTGTAGACTGGTAAATGTAATTTAATTGACCACTTCCTTCAAAGTGACCAAGTATTTACAATGGCCTGCTTTTTACCCTGTGCTTTCTCACCAACTTTTGATGAAGTTTCTCTTTTATCTTTAGGACCCTGAACTCTGCTTACTTGCAAGCCTGAACAAGCACAAAAACAAACAGACACAGTCGAATGTAACCTCTTTGCCTGGTTTTCCTGATCATAGCACAATAGTTTTTGTGAGAACTCATTGGTTATTTTCCCTTGTTTGTCCAACTTCCCCTCTAATGATCTTGCTTATCTCTGCTTGTCTCCTTTTTACCCTATTAAGAAAGATCATTTTTCTGCTTGATTTTGAAATGTTCATGGAGTTTTTGAGATCTGGAGCAGTCTCCCATTGGAATAGTCTTTCTTTTTAACTGAAGTGTCTTCCTATCTAAGTACCTGTTTGTCTTTATTTGACGTAAGTGTAAAGGAGCCCGTGAAATTGTAAAGGGATTTTAAATGGCTTTAGTTTTGCTGTATTCATACTGTCTAGGGAATACAAACTATATTTTTCTAGGATAAACCGGAAGGGCAGATAGGGAAGAAATAGTTGTACCAAAGTCAAAAAATAAAATTACAACGAATTTAGCTGTAGATCTAATTGGCTTTTGTTTGTGATTCACGAAGGAAGGCAGCCTTTATTCTACAAAATAGAACGAGAGATCTCAATGGACAATAGCAGAACACTGGATTATTTAAATTGGGAGCAAGGAAACAGAACAAAGAAAAAAAAATCTAATTCGTTAACATCAGGTTACTTTTTGTAATGAATAAAGCAGATGGCATTTTCTTATTATTGAATGAGGTAAACTGGAATCTCTTTTCTTCAAGAAAAAAAAAAAAGGTCACTTTGGATATCCATCTGTTACAGTAAGTAGCTAGTAAAGCATGAGCAGGGCAGGAAAGGCCCTATCCACAACCAGAAATGTCAGTAGAAAATAATGCAATGGTCAGGTGGTTTTTATTGTCTCTCTGAAATAATAATTTGTCATAGCCAGTTCCAGGGAAAGGCAGTCTCCCTATAGATTAAAAAAAAAAACAAAAACACCAAAAAACTGAAACTGGTGATCAGCAGCTTCCGGATAAGATCTCAGGAGGTGAGCGAGTGGGCTCAGACATGCGCGTTAGGAGACAAAATGGCAGAGTTTAACAGTATATGATGTTTTACGGGCATTCCACCAGCAAAGGGAAGAATGCCTTGGGAGAGCATGTGTACAAGTCCAGTAAGCACACTGCACATACTCACCTCCCAAGTGCTAGCAGGCCACTACGCATGCAGGTAGCTCACTTCAAGGGAAGAATGAAGGGAAAAGGGATACAAGATGCTGGAAGTAGGCCAGCATATAAAACTCTAAGTCCAAAGTGAAATGGAGAACTTGTCCTCCAAGATGCCCACTTGGCCCTCTTCCAATAATACTTTACTTTCTTTTAATTCTTTTTCTAAACTTTATTAATAAACGTTCACTCCTGCTCTAAAACTTGCCTCAGTCTCTTTTTTTTCTGCCGTATGCCCCTCAGTCAAAGTCTTTCTTCTGAGGAGGCAAGAACTGAAGTTGCTGCATACCCATACAGATTCACCACTGGTAACTTGGATACCCATCCCTGATAACACGTTTGCTTCCTAAAAGTTTCGTTTTGACTAGTTTGCACTTAGTATGAGTGACTCCACTTTGGTTTGGTCTGGAATGTTGGTGCCTAGTGCAAGAGCTCAGCTCAAAACAATGGCCTCTTGTAAGTTTTGTTTTACCTCAAATAGAGAATGTCAAAGCTGTGTCCTCATTTATTGAAGGTTTATGAGGTAAGAAATAGAAGATTCTCTTTTCTGAAAACAGCAAATGCTCATTTTATTTGCAGTTTCAGAAACATATATATATATATATATATATATATATATATTCTCTTTTGAGATGGGGTTTTGCTCTTGTTGCCTAGGCTGGAGTGCAATGGTGTGATCTCAGCTCACTGCAAACTCCACCTCCAGAATTCAAGCGATTCTCCTGCCTCAGCCTCCCTAGTAGCTGGGATTACAGGCATGCGCCACCACGCCCGGCTAATTTTGTATTTTTGGTAGAGACGGAGTTTCTCCATGTTGGTCAGGCTGGTCTCAATGGTCTCATGGTCTCAACCTCATGAGACTGGTCTCAACCTCATGCCTCGACCTCCCAAAATACTGGGATTACAGGCGTGAGCCACTGCGCTGGGCCCAGAAACACATTTTTAAAATCATTATAAATAACAATTATATGTGGCTACATAAAAATACGTCTACTATTAACCAAGAAATACAATTAATTTCAAAACTTCATGTTACATGGGAGATTACAATTTAAATAATAAAAAAGCAAATATCTCCTTAAATAGCTTTAACTATTATTGTCCTGTATCTCAGTAAATAGTTACTTTCTGAAAATATTTGAGCAGATTTATTCTGAGCCAAATATGAGTGAGCGATGGCCTGTGACACTGCCCTCAGGAGATCCTGAGAACATGTGCGCTCAAAGTGGTCAGAGTACAACTTGGTTTTATACCTTTTAGGGTGACCGTGAGACATCAATCCATACAGGTAACATGTACATTGGTTTGGTCCAGAAAGGCAGGATAACTGGAAGTGGAGGCTTCCAAATCAAAGGCAGATTCACAGATTCTTGTCTTCTTGGAAGTAATAATTAAGTCAAGAGACATGTAGTGATAGATAAGCAGCAGCAAACTTATTTAAAGGGATGATAAACTCTGAAAGCCAAATCAGAGCAGGCCCCTTGAGAATGAGTGTCAGCTGACACTGGGGAACCCTCTTTATAAGAATCTTACATAATTATTCATAAAAGTGGCATGAAGGGGTGTTGCTGGCACACATGTTTTGGGCGACCCCCTGGGTGTGCATGTGCTGTAACCATACATGCTAAGTGCATATGTCATATGTCTTATTAGCATGTTAAATCTCAACCGGGGGGTGTTTTAATTATTATAATGAACAGAAGGTTACTTTTAAGGTGAAGCAAGTGGAAGTGCGCATGCTCGCTACTGAGGAAAGTCCCTACTGAAGTTATTTCCTACTAGGGCCAGGTTAAGTCCCAGTTTAGGGCCAGATAATCCTAACCACAATTACATATGTGACTATTGTTTTTGTTTTTGTTTTCTGATTTTTTTAGTGGGGCACTGATTGCTAGTGCAGCAAAGTTTCCAGGGCTTCGTGTCTCCAGGGTTCCCTTTCCTGCTCATGTCTACCTATCCGCCTGCTCTAGCAGATGTGTTCTTACACATTTATCACTGGGGTTCCAGTGAAAACTTAATTTCATGAATAAAGCATTGGTTGGAGAAAAAAAAATGACATGTTTTTAAAATAAGATTAAATGTGTTTCATAAAGTGTTAATTTTCTTATACGCGATTCTATATTATACATAAATTAGTTTGGTCTTTTTCTGGGAGTGAAAGGAATTCATATATTTTCTCTGTCAACACATTTTAAAAAATATATGACATGCACTATTTATGCCCAAGTTATTTCATTATAAAAGTTTGAAACGTTTTTAAAAAATATCTTCATGCTTTATTCTTAGCATTGGTGTTCTAAAGTAAGGGAAATAAAGTTTTGGGAAGATTATTAGTTTTAATCCACAGGATCAGCATGTATTTCTTAGAGTAAAATTGTAAGATAGTATGATCAAAAAGCAAATACTTACAAAGCCTTATTTTTTCTTCTATATCCCAGTGTTTATGAGATCATGACCCAGATTCTCTTTTACCACTCATTATAGACCTAGTTAGTCCCAGGTTGCTGGCATTCCAAGCTACAATCACAATAGTAGAAGACATAGCAGCATCTCAACTCTGAGAATAAAGACACAGGACCAAAATATCTATGGTTTTACCATTTTTAATATCAAAATATATGACTAACTCCAGAGGTCATACAAATTAAATATATTATTTTATTGTATCGAAACAGTGCATGACTAGAAACAAATCTACCAATTAGGAAAAAATATGGACTGGTATATCAGCTACAATTAATACAGTAATAATGAAAAAGTGAATAATTAAAATAATAAAAACAAAAAGCAGAAGAAAATTGTAGCTACATAGAAATTGAGTTTGTTAATACCTTTTATATTAACATTGTTACATCCAATGAGAACACGTGGACACAGGGAGGGGAACATCACACACCGGGGCCTGTTGCGGGGTGGGGGGCTAGGGGAGGGATAGCATTAGGAGAAATACATAATGTAAATGACAGATTGATGGGTGCAGCAAACTACCATGGCACGTGTATACCTATGTAACAAACCTGCACGTTCTGCACATGTATACCAGAACTTAAAGTATAATAAAATAGTTGAATAAAAAAAAAAAAACATTGTTACATCAAAGCAGAAGATGGTGCATGATAGAAGACAAAGCAGCAATGAAGAAATACAGAAAATATTTCAAAAATCCAAAGCTCCACTGCTTGACAGAGGCACAGAATCTTCACAACAACATAGAGTTAAATTAAAATAAGGCTTTATAGCAGCAGTGATGTATCTCTTGAAAGTGTATGTGACGATCTAGCAGTAGTGATACATATCCTGAAAATGTACATATCAATCTATTTTTAAAGGTACCTGTTAAAAAATAAGCTTCAAGAAGCCCTTAATTATCAAAGTGTCACAATTTAACATCCCGAACTTTGTACATACTCACAAGCATGTAGGTAAATGTATATGCACTCATACAACAAGCTTCAGCCCAGTATGACTATTAAACAGTACACACACACACACACACACACACACACACACACACAGTAACTGACCACCTACAATTGCATACAACAAAAATTTTTTGGTTGTGTTACCATTATCAGCAGCTACACATTTAAAGAATAATATTACCCAGTGAACAGTCTGGATCTTCGGTGAGTGATTTCTTTATATCTGAAATGCATATTTTTACAATTGTTAGAAAATATACAACGACAAGAGAAGAAACAGGCAGGCACAAAGCCAGCAACAAAAAATTTTCATTGAAATTTATAAAAAACAATCACTAATACAACCCAGTAGATCTTAGAAACAAACAGGTTTAGTACTTTAATATAAATGTCAGGAAATTAAGTAACTTTTTTTTTGTTTAAAGGAATGAACTAAATATTTTCAAAAGTAAAAAGTAGAACTTACTACTGTAAATTTCAGCAAAATACAGTGCCCAATTAAGATTGGGAATGAGATCTAAATTCTTGTTTAACACTAGTGGCACAGCATGGTACACAGGTTTATTTTTTGGTTCCTGAAAGAGGTTTGGTGGAATCAATGGCCTTGGTTTTTTAATTCATCAAGGACAATGCAGGCCAGGGGCGTGGCTCAAGCCTGAAATCCCAGCACTCTGGGAGGCGGAGGTGGGTGGATCACGAGGTCAGGAGATCGAGACCATCCTGGCTAACACGGTGAAACCCTGTCTCTACTAAAAATACAAAAAATTAGTTGGGCGTGGTGGCGGGCGCCTGTAATCCCAGCTACTCTGGAGGCTGAGACAGGAGAATGGCGTGAAGCTGGGAGGCGGAGCTTGCAGGGAGCTGAGATCACACCGCTGCACTCCAGCCTGGGCAACAAAGCCAACTCCGTCAAAAAAGAAAAAAACAAAAACGGACAATGCAGTGCATATATATTTTGAAAACAAAAGAAAAAGGAAGTCCATAGAAATATGAGTTGTCTACAGAATTTTCCTTTGAAAGATAATGTGATATTTCTTTCTTTTGGCACACAATATTAATTTATTATATCATTGTATAACAGCTTTACTTAATTATTTAAAGCTGCCTCTCTCAAATGAGCACAAACTTCTTACGAACAAGAACTTCATAAACTGTTGGTGGGAATATAAATTAGTTCAGTCATTGCGGAGAGAAGCTTTCCAATTTTTCAAAGAACTAAGAGTTTAACTGCCATTCAACACAGCAATTCCATTTTTTTTTTTTTTGTTATGTATGAGAAGGAAAATAAACTGTTCTACCGAAAAGACACATGCACCAACATGTTCATCACAGCACTCTTCACAGTAGCAAATACATGTAATCAGCCCATGTGCCATCAATGATAGATGGGATAAAGAAAGTATGGTACATATACACTGTGGAATATTAAACAGCCATAAAAAAGAATGAAAACATGTCCTTTGCAGCTGCATGGATGTAGCTGAAGGCCATTATCCTAAGCAAATTAGCAAAGAAACAGAAGACCAAATATTGCATGTTCTCACTAGCAGTGTGGAAGCTAAACATTGGGTATATGTGAACATAAAGATGGGAACAATAGGCCGGGCGCGGTGGCTCAAGCCTGTAATCCCAGCACTTTGGGAGGCCGAGGCGGGCGGATCACGAGGTCAGGAGATCGAGACCATCCTGGCTAACATGGTGAAACCCCGTCTCTACTAAAAATACAAAAAACTAGCCGGGCGTGGTGGCGGGCGCCTGTAGTCCCAGCTACTCGGAGGCTGAGGCAGGAGAATGGCCTGAACCTGGGAGGCGGAGCTTGCAGTGAGCCGAGATCGTGCCACTGCACTCCAGCCTGGGTGACACAGCGCGAGACTCCGTCTCAAAAAAAAAAAAAAAAAAAAAAAGGGGAACAATAGACACTACAATAGGAAAAACAAGAGTAGGGAGGTAAGGTGGGGGTAAAGGTTGGAAAACTACCTATTGGGTACCATGCTCACTACCTTGGTGATGGATTCAGTCATACTCCAAACCTCAGCATCATGCAGTATTCTTTTGTAACAAATCTGCACATGTATTCCTTGATTCTAAAATAAAAGTTAAAATACAATAAAAGGACAATTGCATTTTTTTAGGTAGTGTTTTGGGGCCAAGGTGGCTGACAAGAAGCAGCTGGTGTGTGCCACTCTCGTGCAGAGGAGATAGAGTGGTAAGTACAAACTAGCTCTTCATGTGAATTGTCCAGGAGGTCACGTTGGCATTCATCAAGGAAGCAATGGTGACCTATGGAGAGAAGATAGGAGTGGGGCAGGACAGTCACCCACCAAGCACTGGCACAGAGGGAAGGGAGGCTCCCCATCATGGGGAAATGATCAGTGAGTGAGAGCTCCTGGGGACCCACATTTCTGCTGTGGACTTTTGCAATACTGGGCACTTGAGAGTCCCCCCTGACTTCCACCCTGCCTGTCCCTCTGCCCCTGGGACTTCCAGAATGGCATAGAGAGCTGCATGGAATTTGGATAAACCTACCGCTCATGCCCCAGGAAGCCCCAAGGGCCCTGGATTGCTGAGCACCCCATCATCAGCTGCCATAACACCACCACCAAGGGAGGCCAGGCTACCTTGCATGCCTCCAGTATAGGAGATGTATCCACAGTGCTAAGGAGTGGATAGACTGCAGGCCCTACCACCACTACACCTTGCCAGGCAAAGCCCGCTGACCTGAGACCCAAACACAACCACCCTACCCTGCCTGAGGACTCCAGCAGGTCACAGCTCTCCAATTTTTCTGGGATAGAGTTCCCAGTGGTAACCTACAGGACTGCCTCAATTGCTGCTGCCATGACCTCCACCCCTCAGGCTGGGGTGAGAATTACGAGCCCAAGAGCCATCATAGTCCGCCAGCATGCTGCAGCTGTGGAAAAGTGGCCAGGTAGTTTTCCACACAGGCCTCTGCCCCTGCTACCCTTCAATGGGCAGGGCCTCCTTACCTGCGCCCCCAGTGCAGCTGCCGTACAATCACCTAATCACTTCAGTCAGCAGTGGCTCTTTATTTATCTGGGGTGGAATTCCCAGATACAACTGACAAGCCCTATGCCATTGCCACTGCAGCAGTACCTGTTCTTGCTTCCCTTGGGCTGGGGAGTGAAAAAAGACCCTGATTGCTTTACTCACATCTACAACATGCTGCAGCTGCCATGCAAAGAGGAGGTCAGTCTCACTTCCTTCTGAGCCCCAACCTCCTGCTCTTCACTGGTCAGGATCCCTGGAATTTGGCCACAGCACGGCTTCCCCACTTCTGTGGGATAGAGCTCACGAGACAAGTGACAGACTCTTTGCCATTGCCACTGCCAAATTTCCCACCCCACTGCCCCAAAATTGCGGAGGGAAGAAATAGCCAGAGCTTGCCCAAGAACTGTGATATACAGGCTTGGAGGGCCAAGCCAAGATCTGTGGCCAGTACTTCAGTGGGAGAGGAGCCCATAGTCTAGGACTGAGAGAGGGCGTGGCTGAAATCATGAGGAAATAGAGGAGTCGGGGACGGGGGGGGAGGGGGGGAGGCGCTGAGTAGTAACTTATCTGCTTGCCATTATTAAGCACAATCTGATGGGTCAGAGCCCAAACTAGATCAAAAATACATGACTAATATAACCCCCTATTAAATCAAGGGCAAGAATTCAGCCACAAAAAAATACATATACTGCACAAAGACTTGGCCCTCTGAAAACATCCAGAAATGAAGTCAAATGACAAGACTCAAATTATAACACAGCTAAAGGAACATTAGGCCACACAGATGAGAAAGAGCCAACAAACGAACTCTAGCAACTCTAAAAGCGAGAGTATCTTCTTATCTCTGAAGAACCACACTGGCTCCCTAGCAATGGTTATTAATCAGAGTGAAATGTCTTAAATGGGAGACATAGAATTCAGAATCTGTATGTCAATGAAGATCATCAAGATTCAGAAAAAGTGTGAAACCCAATCCAAGGAATCCAAAGAATCCAGTAAAATCATTCAACACTTAAAAGACAAAATAGCCATTTTAAGAAAAAACAAAACAAAAAGCGATCTTCTAGAGCTAAAACATATACTATGAAAATTCATAATACAACCATAAGCGTGATTATGAAATTATGAAATACACCAAGCTGAGGGAAGAATTTCAGAGTTTTAAAACTGGTACTTCTACTCAACCCAGTCAGACAAAATAAAAACAAATTAGAAAGAATGTACAAAACATCATTACAATATGGGATTCTGCAAAAAGACCAAATCCATGGCACACTTGCATCTCTGAAAGAGAAGGAAACAGAGCAAGTAACCTGCAAAACATGTTACCCTGATAGCAAATCCAGACAAGGAAACATCAAAAAAGAAAAAAAAAAAAAAAAAGGAAAGAAAGAACACTACAGGTCAGTATATCTTATGAATATTGTTGCAAAAATAAAAAAAAAATCCTAGCAAAACAAATTCAACAATACATTAAAAATATTACTCATCTTGACCAAGTGGGATTTATCCCTGAGATGCAAGGATGGTTTAATATATGCAAATCAATCAGTGTGATACATCATATCAACAGAATGAAGGATACAAACTGTATGATTATTTTAATGCTGAAAAAACATTTGATACAATTCAACATCCCTTCGTGAAAAAAAACACTCAAAACCTGGAGATAGAAGAAACATTCCAATACATAACAAAAGCCATATATGACAGACCCATAGCTATTAATATTGTTATACTAAATAGGAAAAAGCTGAAAGCCTTTTCTATAAAATCTGGAACATGACAAGGATGCCCACTGCCACCAACCACTCTTATTTAACATAGCACTGGATATTCTAGCTACAGAAATCAAACAAGTGAAACATATAAAAGGCATCCAAATTAAAAAATTAAATTATTCTTGTTTGCAGATGATATGATCATTTATTTGGAAAAACCTAAAGACTCCACGAAGAAACAGAATAAAAAATTCAGTAAAGACGCAAGATTCAAAATCAACATAAAAAAGCAGTGGCATTTCTATATGCAAAAAGTAAACAATATGAAAAAGAAACCAAAAAGCAATCCTATTTACCATAGCCATACATAAAATTAAATTCCTAAAAATTAATGAAAGAACTGAAAGATGTCTATATTAAAAACTGTAAAACACTGATGAAAGGAATTGAAGAGGACACCAAAAAATAGATAAATAATCCATATTCATTGATTGGAAGAATCAATAGTGTTAAAATTTCCATACTACTCAAAGCAATCAACAGATTCAATCCAATCCTTATCAAAATACAAATGACATTCTTCACAGAGATAGAAAAAAATCCTAAAATTTATGTAGAACCATAAAAGACACAGAATAGCCAAAACTATCCTAAGCAAAAAGAACCAAACTGGAGGAATCACATTACTTGACTTCAAATTATACTACAGAGGTACTGTAATGGAAACAACATGGTATTGGCGTAAAAACAGACACATAGATCAATGGAACAGAATAGACAAACCAGAATCAAATCCACACATTTATAGTGAACTGATTTTCGAGAAAGGGACTAAGAACATACACTAGGGAAAAGATAGTCTCTTTTTCTCTTCCCATCATTGGCTGAAAAAGACAGTCACTTCAATAAATGGTGCTGGAAAAACTGGGTATCTATATGCTAAAGAATTAAACTAGACAAGTATCTCTCATCATATACAGAAACCAAATCAAAATGGATTAAAGACTTTAATACCTCAAATCCTGGAACTAATACAAGAATACTTTGGAAAAAATCTCCAGGACATTGATCTGGGCTTACATTTTTGGAGCACTACTCTAGAAGCACAGGAAGCCAAAGCCAAAATGGACAAATGGGATTACACCAAGTTGAAAAGCCTCTGCACAGCAAACGATAACATCAACAAAGTGATGGACAACACACAAATGGGAGAAAATATTTGCAAACTACCTATCTGACAATGGATTAAAGCCAGAATATAAGGAGTTCAAACAACACGGTAGGAAAAAATAATCCCATTAATACATGGGCAAAGATTTAAATAGACATTTCCCAAAAGAAGGCATACAAATGGCAAAGAAGCATATGAATAGTTGTTCAATATCATTGATCATCAGAGAAACGTAAATCAAATCCACAATGAGATATCATCTCACCCCAGTTAAAATGGCTTATATCCAAAAGACAGGGAATAACAAACGCTGGTGAGGATGTGGAGAAAAGGAAACCCTCGTACACTGTTGGTGGGAATGTAAATTAGTACAACCACTATGGAGAATAGTTTTGAGGAGGTTCCTCAAAAAGCTAACAATTGATCTATCATGTGATCCAGCAACCCCACTGCTGGGTGTATACTCAATGAAATGAAATCCATGTAGTGAAGAGATGCCTGTACTTTTGTATTTGCTGCAGCACTGTTTACAATAGCTAAGATTTGGAACCAACTTAAGTGTCCCTCAATGGATGAATGGATAAAGAAAATGTGGTACATATAAACAATGAATTGCTATTTAGCCATAAAGAAGAAAGAGATCCCGCCATTTGCAACAACATGGATGGAACTGGAGACCATTACGTTCAGTGAAATAAGCCAGGCACAAAAAGACAAACAGCACACGTTCTCACTTATTTGTTAGATCCACAAAAAATCAAAACAATTTAACTTATGATACTCTATTGAGGTGCAAACAGTCCAGTTACACTCTGGTTACCAGAGAATCTGAAGGGTAATGGGGGATGGTGGGGGTGGGGGAGGTGGCGATGGTTAATGGGTACCAAAAATATAGAAAGAATGAAAAAGACTTACTATTTGGTAACATAATAGTGGGACTTTAGTCAATAATAACTAACTGTACATTTTAAAATTACTTAAAGAGTGTAATTGGATTGTTTGCAAATCGATGAATAAATGCTTGAGGAAATGAATACTCCATTCTTCATGATGCAATTATTTCACATTTCATGCCTATGTCAAAACATCTCATGTACCCCATAAATATACACGCATGCTATGTTCCCCCCCAAAAATTTTAATTTTAATTTTAATTTTAATTTTTAAAAAATTATAAGAAAAAGTAGTTTAATAAAATCAAAGTTTCTCATAAACATCCCTCAGAAAACTAAAAGTAGAAAAGAATATTCTGAAGCTGATAATCCTTACCAATAACATAAACTGTCACTTAACACATATTTTGTATGTTATATGCACTATATACTATATTCTTACAATAACATAAGCTAGATAAAAGAAAATATTATTAAGAAAATCATAAAGAAGAAAAAATGGATTTGTTACTCATTAAGTGGATGCGTATCACCATTCATCATAAAGATCTTCATCCTCATTGTCTATGTTGAATAGGTGTAGGAGGAGGAGAAAAATGAAGGGTTGATCTAGGTGTCTCAAGGGTAGCAGAGACAGAACAAAATCTGTATATAAATGAACCTGTACAGTTAAAACCCATGATGTTCAAGGATCAAATGTATATGAACAACTGATTTTTGGCACAAGTACAGAGAAAATGCAATGTAAAACTGATATTCATTTTAACTAATGATGTTAAAATTCATATAAAAAGCAAAACAGTTACAATTTACTAAAATTATATGAAAAAATGACAAAGTTGAAGAACTTACTTTGCCTAATTTCAAAATTATTTAAAGGTACAATAATCACCCATGTTTGGTTATACATACTTGTAGTTTCAGAAGCTCAGGAGGCTGAGATGGGTATATCCTGGGCAACACAGTGAGACTCCTTCTCTAAAAATAAAAATAAAAATAAAAATGCAATATCCAATATGTGATTTTAGTAGAAGGATAAATATATAAATAAATGGAAAAAAAGAGTCTAGAAATAGAACTACTCATATATTATTAATTAATTTTAAATAAATGTGTCTGGGTACTTAAAAGGGAAATAGAATATGTTTTCAAAAATGGTGTTACATCAACTTGATAGCCACATAGAAAAAAAACAAACAAATTTTACATCACACCATTCCCAAAAATAACTTGAGATATGTCTGTACCTAAATTTAAAACTTGAAACTATGTAAATTGTGGAAGAAAACATAAGAAAAAAAAGGTTTTCTATCTTAGGATAGGTAACTATTTCTTTTCCATAACACAAGCACACATGCACACAAACAAACACGAAACATAAAAAAATTGTAAGTTAAACATCACCATAATTTCAAAGAATTTAAAATCAAAAGACGAGAAAGATAATGAAAAGCCAAGGTGTTTAGACTGAAAGTACTTATTCACAACACTTCTATCCAATATTTGTATCCAGAGTATATAAAGCACAATTACAACTAAGTAATAGCAAATGAGACAATCTAATTTAAAAATGGGCAAGATATTTAATTAAACATGTTGCTAAACAGAAATGAATGGCAAATAAGCACATAACAAGATGCTCACATTATTCATCATAATGTAAAAGGGAATGAAACCAAAAATATAATACACACACACAAACACACACACACACACACACGTGATTCTAATTAAAACAACTGACAATTCTAAGTATTAAACAGGATATGGAGCAATTTGAAATCTCATATATTGCTCTTCACAATGCAAAGTGAAATAGACCCTTTCAACAGAACTTGGCAGTTTCTTACTAAGTTAAGCATCCACTTACCATATTACCCTAAAATTTTACTCCTAGGAATTTACCTGATACAAATGATAATATGGTCGGGTGCAGTGGCTCACGCCTGTAATCCCGGCACTTTGGGAGACCGAGGCAGGCAGATTACGAGGTCAGGAGATGGAGACCATCCTGGTCAATATGGTGAAACCCCGTCTCTACCAAAAATACAAAAATTAGCTGGGCGTGGTGGCACATGCCTTTTATCCCAGCTACTTGGGAGGCTGAGGCAGGAGAATCAATTGAACCAGGGAGTCGGAGGTTGCAGTGAGCCGAGATCATGGCCGCTGCACTCCAGCCTGGTGAAAGAGCGAGACTCCGTCTCAAAAAAAAAAAAAAAAAAAAAAAAAAAAAGACATGTTAATATATGCCCTTCAAAAGGCATATACTGAAATGCTCACATACTCATTATGGCTTTATTCGTAATAGCCTGAACCCGAAACTAACCCAAAAGCAAATGATGTAGAAAATAGATAACTAATTTGTGGCGTGTCCATGAAGTGGTACATTACTCAGCAAGAAGAAAAAAGGTATAAAAAATTCATACATGGAACAATGTGAATTAGTTTAAAAGCCTAAAGAAATGAAATACTTAAAATGCGGCATTTCATTTTCTGAAATTCCTGAAAAGGCAAAACTATAGTTTCAGAAAGCAGATCGACTATTGCCAGAAACGAGAAGGGGAAGAGGTTGATGAGGGTTGATCACAAGGGATCTGGTTTATTTCAGTTAGCATAATGTCCTCATGTAGCATTTATGCACAATGTCACATGTAGCAAAATTTCCTCATTTTTTAAGACTGAATAATATTCCAATATATGTATATACCACATTTTTTAAACCTGTTCATCTGTTGATGAACATTAAGGTTGTTTCCATACCTTGGCTGCTGTAAATACCACTGCAACAAACATAGGAGTACAGATAACTTTTAAATGTTCTAACTATGATTATTTTAGATATGTACCCAGAAATGATTTTGTTGGATCATATGGTAGTTCTATTTTTTTTTTTTAAAGACGGGGTCTTCCTCCTGTCACTCAGGCTGGAGTGCAGTGTCACGCTCTCAGCTCACTGCAACCTCCACCTCCCTGGTTCAAGCCATTCTCCTGCCTCAGCCTCACAAGTAGCTGGGATTACAGACGCCCGCCACCACTCTGGCTATGTAGTTCTACTTTTAACTTTTTGAGGAATCTCTATAGCGTTTTCCAAAGTGGCTGCACCATTTTACGTTCCCAGCAACAGTGTACAGGGAAGGGTTCTAATTTATCCACAAGCCTACCAAAACTTTTATCCTTTGATTCTTTTATAATAGTCATTCTAACATGCCTGAGAATATCTCATTGTGATTTTGATTTTCATTTCCCTAATTATGAGTGATGCCGTGCTTCTTTCTGTATGCCTGTTCACCATTTGAATGTCTTCTTTGGAAAAATGTCTATTCAAGCTTTTGCCCATTTTTTTAAAAGACAATATTTTCAGAGTTTTAATTTCACAACATTGAGAAGAAGGGACAAAGATATCCTACACAACTTCTGTAACCACACATACACAACCTCCCCAATCATCAATATGCCCCACCAGGATGGTACAATTTTTTACAATAGAGGAGCCTACATTGACACATGATATTACCAAGAGTCCATCAATTACATGGTTTCACTCTTGGTCTTGTATATTCTGTAGGCTTAGACGAAATTATGACATATGTATATGTACAGCATTATAATGTCATTCAGAGTATTTTTAATGGTTTAAACATTCTTTGTGCTCTGCCTATTCATCCTCCCCTTGCCCCAACACTGGCAACTACTAAAATTTTTATTGACTCCATGATTTTGAGTTTTTTGCAAGTTATGTAATTAAAATCATGTAGTATGTAGCCTTTTTAAATTGTCTTATTTCACCTAGTAATATGAATTTCAGTTCCCTCTGTGTCTTTTCATGGCTTGATATCTCATTTTGTTTTAGTACTTAATAATATTCAATTATTTGGATGTACCACAGATTATTTATTTATTTGCCTACTGTAGGATATATTGGTTGCTTCCAAGTTTTGGAAATTATGAATAAAGTTGCTGTAAATATCTGTGTGCAGGACTTTTTGTGGATTTAAGTTTTCAGCTCCTTTGGAAGTTGAACATGCACACGAGAGAGACTGTTGCATCACAAGGTAAAATTATGTTTAGTTTTGTAAGACTCTACAAAACTATCTTCAAAAGTGGCTGTACTAGTTTGCATTTTCACAACAATGAATGAGAGTTTCTGTTACTCCACATTCTCATCAATATTATGTGTTGTCTGTGTTCTTGATCTTGGCCATTCTCATAGTTAAGTGGTGGTATTTATTGGTTTTTATAAATTTGCATTTCCCTAATGACATATAATGTGGAGCATCTTTTTATATGCTGATTTTTCATCTGTATATCTTCTTTAGCAAGGTGCCTATTAAAGTCTTTGATCTGTTACTTAATCAAGATATTTTTGTTATTGAGTTTTAAGAGCTCCTTATATACATTACATATTATCCACGTATCAGATATATGATTTGCAAATATAGGTTGCCTTTTCATTCTGTCAATTGTTTCTTTTGCTGTGCAGAAGGTTTTTAGATGGATGTACTTTCACTTGTCTGTTTCTTCTTGTGTCTTGTGCTTTTGGTTGCATATCCAAGAAATTAGTGTCAAGACCAATGTTATGACAGGTTGTCCCCGGGAGTTTTACATTTTCAGGTTTTATATTTCAAACTTTTATCTATTTTGAGTTAGGGGTGTGTGTGTGTGTGCGCGCGCGCGCACATGTGTGGTGTGAAAAAAGGGTCCAATTTCATTCTTTTTGCATGTGGATTTCCAGCACCGTTACTAGAATAGATTATCCTTTCTTTATTCAGTATTATCAACAAACTTGTTAAAGATCAGTTAACTGTATACAGCATTCATGGGTTTATTTCTGGGCTCTCTATTTTTTTTCAACTACATTGTAGGTTTTTTTAAATGCCAATATCATGCAGTTTAAATCACTGTAGCTTTGTAATATATTTTAAAATCAGAAAGTGTGGTGTCTTTAGCTTTGTTCTTTCTAAAGATTTCTTTGGATAGTCAGGATCTTATATGGTCCCATTTTACAGATAAAATTGACAAACTGTTAACTAGGCTAACTATTAAAAACAAAAACAGAGAGAAGATGCAAATAAATAGTATTATAAATGAATGAGGGGACATTAGAACTAAAGCCACAGAAATGAAAAGAATTATAAAAGGGTATGATGAATATTTATTTGCCAACAAATTAGTAAAGTCAAAGAAATGGATAAATTCTTAAAAACATATAATGTATTAAGACTGAATCATGAAGAAATAGAAAATGTGAACAGATCAATAAGAGAAGTTTATTGAATTAGTAATCAAAAACCTCCCAACAAAGGAAAGCCCAGGACCAGATGGATTCACTGATTTATTCTACTGCACATTTAAAGGATAATTAACACCAATCCTTTTCAAATTCTTTCAAAAAATTGAAAAGGAAAGAGGGCTTCCATATTCATTTCATGAGACCAGGATTGCACTGATGTCAAAGCCAAATAAAGATATTACTAGGGAAATCAACTACAGGCCGGTATCCCTGATCAACTCCTATAAAAATATCAGAACTTAAAGTATAATAATAATAATAAAAATATCCTCAACAAAACACTAGCAAACTAAATTCAGCAGCACATTAAAAGGATCATACTCCATGATCAAGTAGAGTTTATTCCTGGGATAAAAGCATTGCTCAACATATGCAGATGCATCAACATAAAACATTGCATTAACAGAATAAAGAAAAAGTACATGATTATCTTAATAGATGCAGGAAAATCATTTGATAAAATTCAATAGCCTTTCATGACAAAAACTCTCACAAATGAGAATTCTTAAGTGTCAAAAGTGATATTTATAAGTCTCTTTATCCCTTCTCCTCAATCATTTTAAAAACCAAAAAGCAATGTTTATTTTTATACCTGTCTTCTTTCTTTAACACTTTATTTTTTATTTATTTAATATTTAAATTTATGATCTTGACACATAATATTTGCACATATTTTTAGGGTACAATGTGATATGCGAATGCATGTATACATATTATAATGATCAAATCAGGGCAATTATCAAATCCTTCACTTTCAAAACTTTCTCATGAAATATAACATACACATATAATAATTCACAGAACAAATGTTTAGATGTCCATAATTTACTTATAATGTAAACACCAATGTCCCACCAAGTGTGTCAAGAGTTAGAACATTGACAGCTCCCAAAAGTTTCCCTCATCCTAGTTTCAAATTACTACCCTCTTCTTTCCCTGCAAAGATAACCAGTATGGTGCCTTTTGTGGCAATCATTTATTTGCTTTTGCTTATAATTTTACTTCTTAACTGTGCATCCTGAAACATTGTAGTAGTAGTAGTAGTAGTAGTGGTAGTTTTTCTATTTTTTGAATTAATCATATGTATATGTATGTGTTTGTGTGTGTGGATGCATATAATATATATATATCATATATAATACATATATAATCGTATATATGAGTTTTTAATATACATACACAAATATATACTTATCATATATATCTAGTGTATATCTACATGAATAATACACTGCATAAATCATTATATACATACAGTAAGTATGTATTAATATATACAGTATATCTATGTATGTAATATAACATGTAATATATATCATTTATGTATATTAGTATATAATACATATATTTGTATATATCAGTATATATGTGTATAATACAGTGCATTATATTTTACAGATAGTATGCATATATAAGTTTATAATACATATACATATATAATAGTATATATGTATAAAATACAGTGTATATATTATATATTTTATAGTGTATATGTGTATATATATAATCTGTGCCTTATAATTTTAAAATTTAGAACTCTTATGGTTCTATCTCCATTATCTAATTTGTTCTGTTGATTTTCATCAGTATCTTCGCATCTCACATGTTCATATGTCTGGTCATTTCTTTCTGCATGCTGGATCTTTCACTTGCAAAGTTGTTTGAAAAACCAATTTGATATTTAGTCTGATGTGATCTACCTCATACTAAACAGATAGAATATACTGTTTCTTTTATCAGCTTCCAGAGATCACTAGACCTAAGAGACACTGCAAACATTAGCATTCCTGGATAGCTTTAATCCAATTAAAGAATTGAATTGGTCTGAAACTAGTATAAATTTTCTGGGAGGCGTCGTACTTTTTATTCACTCTTCAACATAGAAATCAGCACTTTTGAGTCTGAAAGCAAATGAATTGTGTTCACCAGGCCACTGAGGCAGAGTCTCTAAAATGGTCTACTCTGATCCCTGCCCTTGGTGGCATGCCCTCGTGTAATTATCTCCCCTTGAGTTTTAGCTAGAACAGGTGATTCACTTGTAATCATTAGCATATGGCAAAAGAGTTGGGATGTTCCCTCCTCCATTAGGTTCAGCTCCAAGAAGATTGTGACAACATTAGGCTCACCACACTGAGCATCCAGATAGACAGATCGATAGATTGATAAATAGACTAGATAGACAGATAGATAGATAGATAAATAGATAGATAGATAGATAGATAGATAGATAGATAGATAGATAGATAGATAGATAGATACAGAGGTATATATCTCAGCTTTTGTAGGTGTGCTTGGGGGAGGTTACTTAATTTGCTATTACCGGTTTGATTTTTATTTTTTATATTATACAATTCATTCATAGTTTATCTCCCTAATTAGAATTAATATTTTTGCAACCTACTCTCCTTTGAAAATCAGAAATCTGACAGAATCATATCTACAATCTTATACATTTTAAATTTATTGATCTACAAATTCAAATAATTCAAATTTATGTTTGTCTATTTTACTTCACAGTTTAATCCAAATAAAAACCGTAACCCTCTAAAACATTAAAATGAACAAATATTCCCTAAAACAAAAATTAGATAAGTTGCAAAAGGGTTTTACTTTCAAGAGACTGATCATAGTCATACAATAAATATTTCAGAAATGAAAAAGCTCATGCTTTGTTCAAAGTAGAGTTTTTATTTGCACAACACCTGTCTGTGCTGCTTATGTCGTGTTTACATATGCACTCAACACAATATTCAAATTTAGAAAAATAATCAAGTAATTTTCTTGTGTGCAAATTTCCTACAAAGTACATATTAGTCTCTACTTACTTCAATATCTACTTTGTAATTCAGAAATGAGTACCCATTTCCCCATCGTTCCTCAAGAAAAAAAGCTTATATTGTTACAAACCATAGGTGGCTCCACTTCAGTGATTTCACTGAGTAAAGTTGAAGTCTTTTGAGATTGTCTATAGGTAGATATTACAACATAAATGCAAATAGAAAAATTCATTGATTCGCAAATCTTGGGAAAAAGTCAAAGGTTACTTTAAATATTATTTTAAAAGTTGTAGTCTGTTTTGATGTTTGTATTTTGAAGCTTAACTTATATAATAAAAATACTCTGTTTTCAGAATCCATTTTTGTACTACTTAATAAAATTTCTTTACATATGTATTGCAAATTGTCTTCTATAAAAAGGCTAGAACAGAACATTGAGTATCTTCAAGTTTGTTAAAGCATAATCAGTGCTACCATCTTTTTCTGGAATGTTTGATATATATAGCACGAAACTCCTAATTACATAGCTATCATCTTAAGTCTCAGCACACATCATTCAGCTGATGTATGTATCACTGCAGAAACGAACAAATAGGGGGCGGAGCAAGATGGCCGAATAGGAGCAGCTGCAGTCTTCAACTCCCAGCGCCAGCGACACAGAAGACTGGTGATTTCGGCATTTTCAACTGAGTCTCTGCTGCTGATACCCAGGCAAACAGGGTCTGGAGTGGACCTCGCTACCCCAACAGACTTACAGCTGAGGGTCATCCTGACTGTTAGAAGGAAAACTATCAAACAGGAAGGACACTCTGCGATACCAAAACCCCATCAGTACATCACCATCAAAGACAAGAGGCAGATAAACCACAAAGATGGGGAAAAGCAGGCAGAAAAAAGCTGGAAATTCAAAAAACAAGAGCTTACCCCCGCAAAGGAGCTGCAGCTCATCGCCAGCAACGGATCAAAGCTGGACGGAGAATGACTTTGACGAGATGAGAGAAGAAGGCTTCAGTCCATCAAATTTCTCAGAGCCAAGGAGGAATTACGCATCTGAAGAAAGAAACTAAAAAATGGAAAAAAGTGGAAGAATTGATGGCTAGAGTAATTAATGAGAAGGTCCTAAACGAAATGAAAGATGAAAACCATGACACGAAATACGTGACAAATGCACAAGCTTCAGTAACCTAATTCGCATCAACTGGAAGAAAGAGTATCAGCGACGAGGATCAAATGAATGAAATGAAGCGAAGAGAAACCAAAGAAAAAGAAGAAAAGAAATGAACAAAGCCTGCAAGAAGTATGCTGATTATGTAAAAGACCAAATCAAGGTCTGATTAAAGTGCCTGAAAGTGGTGGGGAAAAATGGGACCAAGTTGGAAAACACTCTTCTCAGGATATCATCCAGGAGAACTTCCCCAACCTGCAGGGCAGGCCAACATTCAAATCCAGGAAATACAGAGAACGCCACAAAGATACCTCGAGAAGAGCAACTCCAAGACACATAATTGTCAGATTCACCAAAGTTGAAATGAAGGAAAAAAATCTAAGGGCAGCTGTAGAGAAGGTCGGGTTACCCACAAAGGAAGCCCATCAGACTCACCAGCAGATCTCTCTCGCAGAAACTCTCCAAGCCAGAAGAGAGAGTGGGGCCAATATTCAACATTCTAAAGAAAAAGAATTTTAAACCCAGAATTTCATATCCAGCCAAACTAAGTTTCCATAAGTGAAGGAGAAATAAAAATCCTTACAGATAAGCAAATGCTTAGAGATTTTGTCACCACTAGTCTGCTCACAAGAGACCCTGAAGGAAGTACTAAACATGGAAAGGAACAACTGGTACCAGCCATCTCAAAACATGCCAAAATGTAAAGACCATCGAGGCTAGGAAGAAACTAACTAATGAGCAAAATAACCAGTTAATAATATAATGGCAGGATCAAGTTCACACTACAATAATCTTAACCTTAAATGTAAATGGACTAAATGCTCCAATTAAGAGACACAGACTGGCAAACTGATAAAGAGTCAAGACCCATCAGTCTGCTGTATTCAGGAGACCCATCTCACACACAGAGACATACATAGGGCTCAAAATAAGGGATGGAGGAAGATTTTACCAAGCAAAATGGAGAACAAAAAAAAAGAGGGGTTGCAATACTAGTCTCTGATAAAACAGACTTTAAACCATCAAAGATCAAAAGAGACAAGAAGGCCATTACATAATGGTCAAGGATCAATTCAACAGGAAGAGCTTAACTACATCCTAAATATATATGCACCCAATACATATACCTAGATTCATAAAGCAAGTCCTTAGAGACTACAAAGAGACTTAGACTCCATACAATAATAATGGGAGACTTCTAACACCCACTGTCAACATTAGACAGATCAACGAGACAGAAAGCTACCATGATATCCAGGAATTGAACTCATCTCTGCAGCAAAGCAGACCTAATAGACATCTATAGAACTCTCCACCCCAAATCAACAGAGACACATTCTTCTCGAAGAATCACATCGCATCTTTATTCCAAAATTGACCACGAATTGGAAGTAAAGCACCTCAGCAAATGTACAAGAACAGAAATTATAACAAACTGTCTCAGACCACAGTGCAATCAAACTAGAACTCAGACTAAGAAACTCAATCAAAAACCTAACTACATGGAAAACTGAACAACCTGCCCTGAATACTACTGGGTACATAACGAAATGAAGGCAGAAATAAAGATGTTCTTTGAAACCAATGAGAACAAAGATAACATACTGGTAACTCTGGGACACATTTAAAGCAGTGCAGAGGGTGTTCAACAAGAGAAAGCAGGGAAAGATCTAAAATTGACACTCTCAACATCGCAATTAAAAGAACTAGAGAAGACAAACACATTCGAAAGCTAGCAGAAGGAAATAACTAAGATCAGAGCAGAACTGAAGAGATAGAGATACAAACAACCTCCAAAAAATCAATGAATCCAGGAGTTGGTTTTTTGAAAGATCAACAAAATTCGACAGACCACTAGAAGGCAAGACTAATAAAGAAGAAAAGAGAGAAGAATCAAATCGACGCAATTAAAATGATAAAGGGATATCACCACTCTAATTCCCACAGAAATACAAACTACCATCAGAGAATACTATAAACACCCTACGCAAATAAACTGGAAAATCTAGAAGAAATGATAATTTCCTGACACCCTACACTCTTCCAAGACTAAACCAGGAAGAAGTTGAATCCCTGAATAGACCAATAGCAGGCTCTGAAATTCGAGGCAACAATTAATAGCCTACCAACCAAAAAAAGTCCAGGACCAGATGGATTCACAGCTGAATTCCCTACCAGAGGTATAAGGAGTTGGTACCATTCCTTCAAGTCCATTCCAATCAATAGAAAAAAGAGGGAATCCTCCCTAACCATTTCCATGAAGGCCAACATCATCCCGATACCAAAGCCTGGCAGAGATATTAACAGAAAAGAGAATTTTAGACCAATATCCTTGATGAACATCGATGCAAAATCCTCAATAAAATACTGGCAAACCGATTCAGCGCAACACATCAAAAAGCTTATATCCACCATGACCAAGTGGGCTTCATCCCTGATGCAAGGCTGGTTCAACATTCGCAAATCAATAAACATAATCCAGCATATAAACAGAACCAAAGACAAGAACCACATGATTATTTTCAATAGATGCAGAAAAGGCTTTTGACAAAATTCAACAGCCCTTCATGCTAAAACGCTCAATAAATTCGGTATTGATGGAACATACCCAAAATAATAAGAGCTATTTATGACAAACCCACAGCCAATATACTGAATGGGCAAAAAACTGGAAAATTCCCTTTGAAAATGGGTACAAGACAGGGATGCCCTCTCACCAATTCTATTCAACATAGTGTTGGAAGTTCTGGCTAGGCAATCAGGCAAGAGAAAGAAATCAAGGGTATTCAGTTAGGAAAAGAAGAAATCAAATTGTCCCCGTTTGCAGATGACATGATTTATATTTAGAAAACCCCATTGTCTCGGCCTAAAATTCCTTGCTGATACGCTAATTTCAGCAAAGTCTCAGGATACAAAATTAATGTGCAAAATCACAAGCACTTTATACAATTCAGTAACAGACAAACAGAGAGCCAAATCATGAATGAACTTCCATTCACACTGCTTCAAAGAGAATAAAATACCTAGGGAATCCAATCCTTAAGGATGTAAAGGACCTCTTCAAGGAGAACTACAAACCACTGCCTAAAGTGAAATAAAAGAGGACACAAACAAATGGAAGAACATACCATGCTCATGGATAGAAGAATCAATATCGTGAAAAAATGGCCATACTGCCCAAGGTAATTTATAGATTCAATGCCATCCCATCAAGTTACCAATGATTTCTTCACAGAATTGAAAACCGCTTTAAAGTTCATATGGAACCAAAAAGAGCCCGCATCTCCAAGACAATCCTAAGTCAAAAGAACAAAGCTGAGCATCACGCTACCTGACTTCAAACTATACTCACAAGGCTACAGTAACTAAAACAGCATGGCATACTGGTACCAAAATGAGATATAGACCAATGGGAATGAACAGAGTCCCTGTAGAAATAAATACCACACATCTACAGCCATCTGATCTTTGACAAACCTGAGAGAACAAGAAATGGGGAAAGATTCTATTTAATAAATGGTGCTGGGAAATTGGCTAGCCATAAGTAGAAAGCTGAAACTGGATCCTTTCCTACTCCTTATACGAAAATTAATTCAAGATGGATTAGAGACTTAAATGTTAGACCTAATACCATAAAAATCCTAGAGGAAAACCTAGGTAGTACCACACATAGGCATGGGCAAAGATCATGTCTAAAACACCAAAAGCAACGGCAGCAAAGCCAAAATTCGACAAAATGGATCTCATTAACTAAAGAGCTTGCACAGCAAAAGAAACTACCATCAGAGTGAACAGGCAACCTGCTGGTGAATGGGAGCAGTACCTTTGGCAATCTACCCATCTGACAAAAGGGCTATCCAGAACCTACAAAGAACTCAAACAAATTTACAAGAAAAACAAACAACCCCATCAAAAGTGGGCAAAGGATATGAATAGACATTTCTCAAAGAAGACATTCATACAGCCAACAAACACATGAAAAAATGCTCTCATCATCACTGGCCATCAGAGAGAAATGCAAATCAAAACCACAATGAGATACCATCTCACACCAGTTAGAATGGCGATCATTAAAAAGTCAGGAAAACACAACAGGTGCTGGAGAGGATGTGGAGAAATAGGAACACTTTACACTGTTGGTGGATTGTAAACTAGTTCAACCATTATGGAAAACAGTATGGCGATTCCTCAAGGATCTAGAACTAGATGTACCATATGACCCAGCTTTCATCCCATTACTGGGTATATACCCAAAGGGATTTGCAAAACGCGCTTATAAAGACACATGCACACGTATGTTTATTGCAGCACTATTCAATAGCAAAGACTTGAATCAACCCAAATGTCCATCAAATGACAGATTGATTAAGAAAATGTGGCACATATACACCATGGAATAATTATGCAGCCATAAAAAGGATGAAGCTAGGTCCTTTGTAGGACATGATGCAGCTGAATCCATCATTCTTAGCAAACTATCACAAGAACAGAAAAACTAAACAATCGTGATGTTCTCACCATAGGTGGGAACTGAACAATGAGATCACTTGGACTCGAAGGGGAACACTCAAACAATAATCGGGCCTATAATGGAGGGGAGGGTTTGCATTGGGAGTGATACCTGATGTAAATGACGAGTTGATGGTGCAGCACACCAAATGGGCACAAGTATACATATAAAAATAAACCGTAATGTTATGCAATATGTACCCTACAACTTACAGTAAATTAAAAAAAAAAAAAAAAAAGAAACGAACAAATAAAAATATTTGTATGTGTATATTAACCAATAACATCTTAAATCTAGAGTTAATTGAATCATTAATTTAAATTTAGTCACAGGGTACACTGTAGATTCATGAATATTTATTTACAATTTTGACAAGCTATAATCTTGGTAGCTTTTACCCTTCCAACAAACAAAAATACTGATACACTTACTGAGAACATGGAACTGATAATAGTACTTCATTTTATGAATGCAAATGTTATAGAAGCCAATATTTATCTCTTGATTTTAAGCTTTTAATAAGACTGAATTTAAACTCTGTGAAGTAGAATTTCAAGTCTAATTATATCTTTATTAATGGCATGCCTTTTATACACATTAACCTAATTGTTACACAAATATATAAGGATGTCAGTGTAATTACTGTTGAACAGTTTTGATAGAAATGTAGTTAGGTTTTCCTAATGTTATTATTGTCCGTTATTTATTCCCCATTGGATTTATATTTCGTTACTTATAATATTAAAGATAGACAGTATTAATGTACCACAAAAGCTGAAACATAAAGAAATATTGTTCCTTGTTCTAGATTCCACAATTTTTGAATATACTAAATATCTAATGATAGACTGACAACACTTTATAATATGCATCAATTTTCACATTGAATGGTATAGGATTTTTAGGACGCAAACCTGGATGCACATGTAAACCATCTATTAAATAGCTTCTTAGGTCTAAGAAATTCATATGTTCTAATGACTGGACTCAGCTTATTAAAAGTAAATGATAATCATTTCTAGAAATTTTAGGTTGAGGCATTTCTATTTTATTTAAAGTAAATATATGAATAATGAACTGTTAGCCACGTATTTCAGAATACCTTATAAACTTTCTTACAAAGAAGAGAAACATAAAATTTATTATATACAATATCTAATATATACTTAAATTAGATATTTTAATCTCAAACATGCTCTAGATTTCTAATCCTGCAGGAATAAAAAGTTGGATAAAAGTTTTTAAAGTTTAGTTACAAAAAATTGTAATCTATATTATGAAGAAGAATGCTTAGATACAGTTATTTTTCTTATTTACAATTTAAGTAGCTCTTAAATTGGAGCTGACACAAGTAAAGTTAACAGAGTTCGAGCACGTGTTTTGTTTGTTCATTTTACTTCTGAGCAGTTTTAGCTGGGGTACATCATTGTGCTGTTTTTGATAGAAGTGCGAAGGGGACATAGCTTGATAATTTGGGGGAACATATTTCTTATAAACCTTCTCTACCATGAAGGAGAACACTCTTTATTGCCTACTTACCATAGTAGTAATTCTCAAAATAATTTATATAAAATACTAAACATTAAATGATAATTTGGACCATTAAGTTCACGTAATTTCTGATATTTAATTTTTCTCTTTATGATCTGTATGATATGCAACATTAGTTTTAAGATCTCGTATATGCTTGCAAATGTACAATGAGTGGTAAGGGACCTGATTTGTGACTCTGTACCTCATCCTTTCATGTCAGGTGTTTATTCAAACTTCAGAGGCCATCAGAATAAGTGAAACTGACCCAATAGTACAATAGATAGGTGTTTTTTGTTTGTTTGTTTGTTTTATGAACATATAAATTAACTCGTCGGATCTTAAAGCTGTTTTTGTTTTGTTTTGTTTTTTTGAGACGGAGTCTCGCTCTGTTGCCCAGACTGGAGTGCAGAGGCGCAATCTCGCCTCACTGCAAGTTCCCACTCCTGGGTTCACGGCATTCTCCTGCCTCAGCCTTCCGAGTAGCTGGGACTACAGGCGCCCGCCACCTCGCCCAGCTAATTTTTTTCTATTTTTAGTAGAGACGAGGTTTCACCGTGTTAGCCAGGATGGTCTCGATCTCCTGACCTTGTGATTCGCCTGCCTCGGCCTCCCAAAGTGCTGGGACTACAGGCGTGAGCCACCTCGCCCAGCCAGAACTGTTTTATCTGAGTTCCTTCTTCAGGAAAGGATCCCCAGGCCTCTGAAGAAAAAAAAAAAAGAAAAGAAAAGAAAAGAAAGTATCAAAGAACTGAAGCTTATCAGATCACCACATCCAAACTATGAAATGCCAGACCCCTCATTCATTATGATTGCTTCCTTGCCGCTCCCTAATTCCTGTTTTCTTAAACATTGCAACATTTCTTCCATGATCTATAAAGCACTGGTTTTAGTTGGTCAGGGAGACGGATTTGAGACTGATAATCCCATCTTCTCAGCTATGGCACCTGGTTAAAACCTTCTGGATAGTTCAGTATTTCCCGCTTCCCAGGATTTCAATAAAATTTAAGGTTACTAAGGATAAAAATTATAGTTAACATGTAAGTCTGTATAAAATATACCAAAAGATGTATTTTTAGTGAGAAAAAGAAAGCTTTTGTCTAATTCAGAAGTTATCAAAAAGTTAATTCAAATTATGAACTTAAAAGTGTTATTTATGAAATATGGTAGTAACGACCCAGTAAGTAAGTGAGATAGATTTGAAGAAAGTTACGAACATGAAGGTGTATTTTTGGTAAGGAGGATTATAAAGAAGAGAATAATTTATACGAGAAAAGATCTCGTATGGTGAATTTTTGTCCTAAAGTAAAATGACTGTTTATTAAAAATAAATCTAGGACAAAACAAAGTCTAAGGATATTATAGATGGTCTGTGTAAATCATATGTAGTTTTTTCCTGTTTCTCTGTGTGTCTGTTTTCAGGTACATACGGAGAAAATAGGAAACTGAAAAAGTTTAGATAACAAAATATTTTTTAAACCTAATAGAAAAGTTGAGAAATTTGACTAATTAACATTGCTCATAGTTAATTCCCTTAGTCTTGATGAAGGCAAAATAATCAATAATGTAAAAAATATATTGGCAGTTTCGCAATTTCTGAAAATATAGCTAAGCATGAAGCCGGGTTTAGCATGGAGCCAAATTTCACGTACATTTTTGTATCGCTTCACACTGTCTTTGATATTCTACATAGATGGTATGACTACTAGGGTACTTACTGGTCATGTACCTAAAGTGAATTTCTTAATTGCACAAATTGTGTAGTAGTAGTGGTGAACTTAAAGATGTTAAATTGTGTATTGGGACTAAAATATTTACCACATGATTTTTTTTTTTTTTTTTTTTTGGTTCTCTCTTTGGGTATCACTGTAACCTCCAAGACAAACTAAATAGGAGAATATTTGGGGGTTGCTTTTCTGTTTATTTCCTGTTTTTGTTTCTTATTTTTCTATTTATTTGCTGTTTGTTCTCCTTTGGGCTTTACTTGATAGGATGATTTATGTATTTTTAATTTCCAATGCAAGGCCTTTGTTTGATTCCATGAATAGTCATTTTGATTTCTATGCATTTCTAACAAGACATCATTTGTTCAATTCATCTTATATTCCTAAGCTACATTTTTAAAACCTGCAAAAATTGATAGAACATGCCTGCCCTTTAAAATTTGGTTGCTTTTACTTACCTCTGATGATCCAGAGAGCTACAAGAGCTATATACTTACTGGCCAAAAAACCAAAAAAATAAAAGACTTATTTTTATATGTTCTGATCAGAAATAATACATTATATATATATATATATATATATATATATTTTTTTTTTCCAGACGGAGTTCCCGCCTGTCGCCTCAGGCTGAGTGCAGTGGTCGGATCTCGCTCACTGCAAGCTCCGGCCTCTCGGTTCACGCTTCTATTCTCCTGCCTCAGCCTCCTAAGTAGCTGACTGGTGGGCGCCCCGCCACCTCGCCCGGCTAGTTTTTTGTATTTTTAGTAGACAAGCCCTGTCAGCCAGGGTGGTCTCGATCTCCCGATCTCGTGATCCCCGTCTCGCCTCCCAGTGCTGGGATTACAGGCTTGAGCCACCGCTCGGCCACATTTTTATATTTTGTTATTTGAAAAAGTAGATGAGATTAGAAATGTTTAAATAGTGTTTATTTCCAAGATAGTTCATTTAAATCAATATTTTGAGTTGGTTTCCTCTTACTTCAATCAAAGAAAAAAGCTGTGATATGGATATAAAAGTTTAGTGTTCAGAAAAGATTGGCTTTGTCCTTGAGGAAATGATATTGAGATTTTTCTCAAACTACTTTAGTTGTGTTTACCATTATTAAAATTAAGTAACATTTACTTAGATTAAGTGTTAATAAAAACTGAGACTTTCTAGTGATTTTTGATCCCAAGCCATTTTTCACTGATGGGCAATCATGTGCATACTTGAAAAAAAATATGTACAAGTGTTCTACTGGCCTGAAGATTTTAGTGGTGAAAGTTATCTAATAAGTTGTCAGTAATGTATCCAGAAACCAGTCTTGGAAATGCGTAATGATGCTCTTTTAAATAGCTGGAACAAAATACAGATATTACTGTGTGCTTGTTCTTACTTCGTTCCTGTTTTTTATTTGTTTGTTTGTTTGTTTGCTTGTTTTTGACAGTCTTGCTCTGTCACCCAGGCTGGAGTGCACTGGCGCAATCTCGGCTCACTTCAACCTCCACCTCCCAGGTTCAAGCAATTCTCCTGCCTCAGCCTCCCAACTAGCCGGGACTACAGGCGCATGCTACCACGCCTTGCTAATTTGTTGTATTTTAGTAGAGACGGGGTTTCACTGTGTTGCCCAGACTAGTCGCAAACTTCTGAGCTCAGGCAGTCTGCCTGCCTCAGCCTCCAAAAGTGCTGGGATTACAGATGTGAGCCACTGTGCCCAGCCCATACCTGTTTTATTGTATAATATTTAAGTGAAAGATTATTTATTCTCATGTTGAACTTTCTAAACTAATATTTATATTTACCTTTTTTTGATGGAGAGAAAAGTTAGGTGTCTTTCTTTGATAAGTTTGGCATGGAACCCACCATTTTTTGATGCCTTTGATCACAGTTCTATCACTAGAATACTAGCAATTAGACGTATGCAAAGAATAACCTAACTAATATGATACAGTGGTTTGAAGTGCTATAGGTATTAACTCCGAAACACCAAATCACATTGTTTTAATTTGTAACATGTAAGACAGAATGATAGGATTTTCTGTAGAATAAGTATCCTATTAACTAATCCTTGTGCTATTAAGTTACAGGGCTTTGAATCCTGGGTCTGAAGAGAGCACCAACCCTTGATAAATTTTGTGCATTGACACCTGTCAAATCCCGTTTCTAACTCTAGAGAAGATGGCAATCAAAATGAACTGCTTTTGTGAGACACAAGCCTAGAAACTAAAACTATTTAATTATTCTAGGCCCAGGGACTATCATAGAAGAGGGAGTACATGAGATTGTTAGAAGTGATTAGTTCATTGTGTTTGTATATTAAGCATTCATATCAACAGCACACTGATGCAAGGCCAGTGTCTGAGCCCTTGGGTCAGAATGACAGGGTTTTATTTTTGGAGCATTGATGTGCATTTTCATAAAAAATTGTAAACGGTTATAAAAAGTTTATAAGGCTGGGCATGGTGACTGACGTCTATAATCCCAGCTCTTTGGGAGGCTGAGGTCGGTGGATCACTTGAGGCCAGGAGTTTGAGACCAGCCTGGCTAACATGGTGAAACCCCATTTCTACTAAAAATACAAAAACAATTAGCTGCGTGTGTTGGTGTACGCCTGTAATCCCGGCTACTCTGGAGGTTGAGACATGAGAACCACTTTAATCAGGGAGGCAGAGGTTGCAGTGAGTGAAGATTGTAGCACTTCACTCCAGCCTGGGTGACAAAGTGAGACTCGGTCTCAAAAAAAAAAAAAAAAAAAAAAATGTTTATGAACATTTTATGTATGGTCAAACTGATAAAAATTATAAAACATTTGTTTATGAGGTTTTATTAAAATTCACTTTAACATTAATAATGTCCCATACAAAGGTAAAATTTTGGTTTTCTCTTTTTGACAAAATATTTGTGTAATATTAATAAGAGAAAATATTTTATTTACCTTTAGAACAAACTACAGGGAAAAAAATGGGAGTGGGGAGAGACAGATTAAGTTGGCCTCATGCTATCTTTATTAGGTCTTATTGTTTGATAGATTGAGTCTCCTTTCTATCAAAAGGTAAACATTTTTTGTTTTATCCCTTTTTCTAAATGAATGCCTATTTTATAGTTACCTGTGATTCTATTTTGTTATATCATGTGTCTTAAAACTTTGATATTTGGAAAACTTTCCAAGAGTGAAATGTCAACTTCTAAATTCAGGCTTTTTGACCTCAAAGTAATTTTTTTAGATATTAGATTCACTGAAGTTCAAGGGAGACATATTAAATTTAATAGGTTTATTTGTTATGTTAGAATTATGCAGGAAGCATTATCACTCTGAGGTAGTGTTTAGCTTCCTTTGAGTTATATTTATATGGATGTATTGTTAATATGCATTCCAGGATTGTATGAGATTCCTAAAATTCAGATATGTCTTAATATATATTATCAGTAACAAATGTATTATATTAACTCGTATGCCACAGAAATAATCAGATTTCTTTGTCAACTGTGTCTTTAACTATGGCTGTCTTAAGACTTTTGTCATCCACAATTGTTGTTTGCTTTGATCCTTCTCAAAAAAGGACTTATCACCAGCTACAGTCCAGAACTTGTTTCTTTGAGGAAGTCCATGAAAAGGACTCTTGAATGAAGGTTTCTGGTAATTTTGGAGACTGTGCCATTGGATTAGAGAGAAAACTTCCAAGGCACTAATTGAAAGGCTGATGCGCTCAGAAAGATTGCTTACCCAATATAAGGCAGAGCAGAACTTTATCACATGGGCTAAATTAATGAAGATCTGAAATACATTTATGGCTTTGTTGTTTGAAATATTGGTGATTCTTTTTGTTTTGGATTTTAGAGTCTGAGGAATTTTCTTTCTGCTGAGCTATTTTTAGTCTTTAAGTATACTTTACATATGTTGAGTATACTTTTGTAAACCAAAGTATAGATACATATTTATCTATGTATATGTGTTTGTACATATATGTATACACACATATATACATATATATGTATGCAATGCATACTTAAGTTGGGAAACCTACAATTTTGTTACATAAACATGAAAAAAGTTCTTATTGTATATAAGCTTAAATAAATATGTTTGTTTATTTTCTCAGTTAAGTGAAACTCTTTTTAACGTAATGTTTATATTTACCTGTTGTAAATATATATATAATATACTTATTATCTGTAGAGAAATCATCTTAGTTCAGAATTCAGTTGACAATTTAGATGTATTCATATTGAAGGTAATTTATTTTTATTTGGACATGAATGGAAATATCAACAGTCTACATAAAAAACTTTTCTAATTTAGCATTTGTCCTTTCTTTTCACGCTCCATTTATTGGTTATCTGAATCTTCAATTCGAGCTTTAAAATGTGAACCAAAGTATTGACCTCACGTTTTTTCCTAGGAGAACTAGAGGTATTGGTACAAATAATATGCAGTCTTCACTTAAGGTCAATAATTATGAAGGCATCATTTTTCCCCATTTAATTGTTTTCATTGTAACATTTCATTTTGAGGGAAAAGGCTAAATAAGTGAAACAACTCAAACTCGTTATTTTTATAATTCATTATACAAGTTAAATAGGACTTTAACTTGTATAATGTTGCACTCTTTATAAGAGTTGCACACTTATAAATTGAGCCATTTTCTACACTAATCATCTGGTACATGGCTTTAGACTACCCCAGGAGGTTCTATTTTGAAGTCTTAGTTTTTCCTTTAAGAGCTACTGGTCTTCAGACAGACAGAAGGTTAAATGAGACTTGAGTAGAAGCAGCTGGGAATTGTTAACTATATACTATTTAAAAGGATCCAAAAAATAGAAAGCATATTCAGTTTCTCGTCAAGCTCTAGAAGCTATGTGAACTAAAGTCTTTAAGACTGATAAGGGATTTTCTCGTCTTCAGCTGAAGTTTGGATTTGAACTTCTCTTAGATAAATATATGAAACTTTCTTACATTGTATTCTGGCATGTCCTTTTAAATTATAACAGACACAATATTTGTAGAACATCGCCAGCCAACATTTCTTTAACTAAGATAAGTGACATATTGTGAAATGTCTTTTCACATTAAGTGGAGAAAGCACAATCTGGTGATTTCATTCCTAACAAAAAAATGTAATTTGAAGATTACAGTATATTGAGGGGTTTATTCTTCTCCACTATGCTTTGTGTCTCAGAATTCCTACTAGCCTATCTCTCAATTGTTCATTAGTACTTTCATTCTTTTTTTTAAAAAATAGCAAGCATGGATAATTAATGAAAAATTACAACTTCAGGGTTGTTTGTAAACATTACTTGTAGTTCAAGTTTGATTCCACTATTTTTATTATCAAATAAGTATTCTACAAATGTCACTTTTGTTTGGCATTATTTGAACCTGCCTCAGAAAAAAAGCAACACCAAAACAGATAAAGGATATGTGTCTTTGCAACATGCCATCAGATTTGTGAGCGTGAAAGGCAGAAAAAAATATTTTTCTCACTTGTATGATGGAGTTAAGAGGATAAAGCTACAATATATTACATCTGTAACAGAGAGAATAAACAAAATACATCAATTTGAATTTTAAAACATGTATGTTTGCACAGCATTTCAGATAATTTTCAGCACAAAAATTTTGTGATGTTTGCAGTGCATAGCGATTTGTGTAATGACTAATGTGTTGTCAACATTTGTGCATGGACTGGGAGTGAAAGACTGTCTTTACACATTATAAAGTAAACATGTTATGCTTATCAGTTAAATTATTAATGGTTTTAGCTTTCATTATTTATTCTTAATTTTTGTGATGTTAAAGAAACTCATTTTATGAAATCTTGTATTTGATTTTTTATTTCAAGCTTAGATTTTGTTTAACCTTTTTATTTAAGCATTTTTATCATTCACGCTTTATTGCATAACTAGTCTTTTATTTTTAAAATTATCTCTATAATCCTTTACCTTTTCTCTAAGTATTTTGTACAAAATTTGGTGAAAATTGCCACTTGAGGATTATTTTTTGTCAAAATGGCTTTGTTCATTATAATTGCAATAGACAACTATTAGAAGTGAATGTTCAGGATTTAATTAATTAACTATATTGATGGAAAGTTTATCAAATTAGGATTCCAAGGCAAAATACCTCTGAAAGTGGGTGAAGCCAAAGAAAAAGCACTATCTGAGGGAAAAATCAGTTTCTGGTGGTTAGTCCCCATAGTGCCTGCCATAATCCCCACCTCATGGTATCTACGCCGTTTAGTAATATTCTTTCCATTAAGTGTAAGACCAGTCACTTGCTTCTGAAGAACAAAATACAAACAGTGATGGAATGTTACTCCTGTGGTTATTTTATGGTATCTAACACTCTACCTTTCTCCCCTTTGGGCTTTGAAAATGTAAGCTGCCATATTGTAAAAGGGCCTATGGAGAGAGACTCATAGCAAGAATCTGCAGGCAACCTCTCAGAACCGACAGAAGCAGCCCACCTCATGCACATCAAGCAACAAACTAGAAGCCTCCTGTCCTACAACCTCAAGAAAATAACCAGAGTGACCTTGGGAGTGAATCCATATGTAGTTGAGCATTTAGATGAGAACCTAATCGTAGCCAACATATTCATTGCAGCTTTGCAGAAGACACAACAAAATTGTGCCTTGACTCCTGACTCACAGAAACTGTGATTTAGTATGTGTGTGTGTTGTTTTAAGTTAGTAAATTTTTGGTAACTCCTCATGAAGAAATGAAAAGCTAATAAATAAGGTGGAATTATTAAATAAAGCAAATTAGCATAGCCATTGCCATGCATACTTATTTTTGTATTGAGAACATGTAAAAAACGCTCTTAGCAAATTTGAACCATACATTATATTATTTTTAACTATGGTCATTATGTTCTGCAATAGATTACTAAAACTTATATTTATGTCTCACAGAAACTTAGTACCCTTTGGCCAATATTTCACCTTTCCCCCATTCACTTCTCCTCAACCTCCAGCCTCTGGTAAGCACCATTCTCCATTCTACTTCTATGGGTTCAACTCTTTCAGATTTCATTATTTCACTTTGTATACATATATCAAGACATCATATTATACTCCATAAATATATACCATTATTATTTATCAATTATCTTTAAAAAACTAATGCACAATCATTGTTTAAGTCTGAGGTATATAAAATTATTTAAAATAATAAGTTAAAAGAAAATAGCAGTGACCATACAGATAATGCAATATGAATTAAAATCGCAATGTAAGACACATGTTAACCCCAATAATGTTCTGGGATAGGCTTATATGATGTAATACAAGAGAAACTAAAAGAAACCTCCTACTTCATAGTAATTATCATACAGGATATTTTCATAAACATCAAAATTAATTCACGCTTATGTCTATAAAATGTGAGAGTACTGCCAGAGGAAATAAGAAAAAATAATTTAGCCATATATATACTCTATTAGGAAAAACATAAAATGTCTGAAAAGTAGGAAGTGTTCATGTTTTAAATTTTTTACTCTGCTTTGACTCATAGAAAGGTAACATTAAACTGCATTTAAATTGTCTTTTTCAAATAATTTTATCTTTTACAATGTTACTCTCATATATATGCAAGCCCTTACAAAATCCATGTTAAGTCCTAATCATAGATAAATGCTATTTCTAAATGCTATTTCAGATCAATACATACTTTGCACTTATAATTTAATTCTTAAGGCTACTACTGTGTAGTCTGGTTAAAAAAATACATATAGGCAGGTGATGTAACAGTATCTCACAACTTAGTTTGTAAAATTTAGTACTTGCCAAATCAGGGGCGTGGTGCTGTCTTGGGCAGATTAACTGTAATTCACCCAAATAGAAATTGCTTATCATGGAGATTTTCAAAGAATGACTTAACAGAGAATGAGCTTATGTTAATGACTAAAAGTGAAATTTCTTTATTGAAAAATAGTATTGTGAAAATGTTAAGAACAAGACTAGCCAAAGTGTTCGATAAGGCCATTCCTCTTACTGGACTATATTAAATTTTCAATTTTGAGACAAAGGCATAAATTCAGCTGTCAATGAGGGAATAATTAGGTTATCTATATCAACTGATTTCAGGCTATCCTTGTGTATACAGCTAAAGGTGTTTCAAGTTACCTAGCAGCTCATACATCCCAAGAAGACAAATGGGGACTCCCACGAGTATGAGTTCTAGGTAACCTGACTCCCAAAGTGTGGTGGATTGCTTGCAGGAAAGCCTACTTCTAAATAATGAACGCAAATAATCCCTTTATCATTAATCTCTCCTTTTCCTGGCAGAAACTAATTTGGTTACTGACTCCTTGGCTTTTACTTGGTTTCAGAGATCCAGATTCCCTGTTTCAAATCCAAAAGTTGCCATTCCAAATATGGCAGTACACGTAACTGATCCGGTTTCTGAAGAGAGCCACAGTGAGTATACTAGTACCCTGGCTGTTCAAGTTCTTAGGAGGGTAGGCAGCTACCACGCATAAGCAGGAAAGCACACGATGCTTGGAATTAATTAAACAATTAAATGTTTACCTAGGGGACTGTGTACAACCAATGTTCATATAAGTGTAATTCTCTTTATGTGTCTTTTAAAAAATGTTTTAGTTCAGTGATACATGCACATGTGTGTTACATAGGTAAACTTGTGTCATGGGGGTTTATTGTACAAATTATTTCATCATCCAGGTATTAAGCCTAGAGCCCATTAGTTGTTTTTCCTGATCTCCCTCGTACCACCCTGTACCATCCAGCAGGCCCTAGTGTGTGTTGTTCCCCTCCATGTGTCCATGTGTTTTCATCATGTTGCTTCAACTTATAAGTAAGAACATGTGATATTTGGTTTTCTGTTCCTGCATTAGCTTGCTAAGTATAATGGCTTCCAGCTCCATCCATGTTCCTGCAAAAGATATGATCTCATTCATTTTTATGGCTGCATACTATTCCATGGTATATATGTACCACATTTTCTTTTTCCAGTCTATTATTAATGGGCACTTAAGTTGATTCCATGCCTGTGCTATTGTGAATAGTACTGCAGTGAACATACACATGCTTGTGTCTTTACAATAAAACAATTTCTATTCTTTTGGGTATATAGACAGTAATGGGAATGCTGGGTCAAATGGTGTATCTATCTTTAGGACTTTGAGGAAATGCCGCACTGTCTTCTACAATGTTTGAATAATTTATATTCCCACCAACAGTGTATAAGTATTCCTTTTCCTCCACAACCTCGCCAGCATCTGTGTTTTTTTGTTTGTTTGTTTGTTTTACTTTTTAATAATAGCCATTCTTCCTGGTGTGAGATGGTATCTCACTGTAGTTTTGATTTTCATTTCTCTAATGATCAATGATGTTGGACTTTCTAAATATGATTGTTGGCTGCATGTATGTCTTCTTTTGGAAAGTGTCTACTCATGTTCTTTGTCCACTTTTTAATGTTTTTGTTTTTCTTATTCATTTATTTATGTTCCTTATAGATACTGGATATCAGCCCTTTGTCAGATGCACAGTTTGCAAAATCTTTCTCCCATTGTGTAGGTTGCCTGTCTACTCTGTTGATAGTTTTTTGTTTGTTTGTTTTTGTTGTTGTTGTTTTTACTATGTAGAAGCTCTTCAGTTTAATTAGATACCATTTGCCAATTTTTGCTCTTGTTGCAATTGTTTTTGTCATCTTTGTCATGAAATATTTGCCCATGCCTACATCCTGAATGGTATTGCCTAGATTGTCTTACAGGGTTTTTGTAGTTTGGAGTTGAATATTTAAGTCTTTGTTTCATCTTGGTTAATTTTTTTATATGGTGTAAGGAGAGTGTATTAGTCCCTTCTCGCACTGGTATAAAGACATACCTGAGACTGGATAATTTAAAAAGAAAAAATCTTTATAGTTGGCTTATGATTTTGCAGGCTGTACAGACTTCAGCTTCTGAGGAGGTCTCAGGAAACTTAAAATCATGGCACAAGGGAAAGGGGAAGCAAGCGCATTCTAAATGGTAGCATCAGGAGAAAGAGAGAAAAGGGAGAGGTACTACACACTTTTAAACAACCATGTCTCATGAGAACTCTATCGTGAGACAGTACTAGGTGGATGGTGCTAAACCATTAGAAACTACTCCCATGATCCAATCACCTCCCATCAGGCCCCACCTCCAACACTGGGGTTACAATTCAACATGAGATTTGGGTAGGAGTACAGAGCCAAACCATATGAGAAGGGGTTCAGTTTCAGTCTTCTGTATATGGCCTACCAATTACCTGAGCATACTTTATTGAATAGGACGTCCTTTCCCCCATTGTTGTTTTTGTCAGGTTTGTCCAAGATCACATAGTTGTAGGTGTGAAGTCTTATTTCTGGGTTTCCTATTCTGTTCCATTGATCTATATGTCAGTTTTTGTATGAGTACAATGCTGTTTTGATTACTGTAGCCCTATAGTATAATTAGAAGTTGGGTAGTGTGATGCCTCCAGCTTTCTTCTTCTTGTTTGGGATTGCCTTGACTATTCAGTCTCTTTCTTGGTTTTATATGAATTTTTAAATAGTTTTTGTCATTATGTGAAGAATCTCAATGGTAGTTTAAAAGCAATAGCATTGAATCTAAAAATTGCTTTTGACATTGTAGCTATTTTTACAACATCGATTCTTCTTATCCATGAACATGGAATGTTTTTCCATTTGTTTGTGTCCTCTCTGATTTATTTAAGCAGTGGTTTGCAGTTCTTCTTATACAGATGATTCACTTCCTTAATTAATTGTATTGCTAGGTATTTCATTATCTTTGTGAAAATTGTGAATGGGAGTATATTCCTGATTTGGCTCTTGGCTGGACTGTTGTTGATGTATAAGAATGCTAGTAACTTTTGGACAGTGCTTTTGTATCCTGAGACTTTTCTGAAATTGTTTATCAGCTTGAGACGCTTTTATGCTGAGACTATGGGGTTTTCTAAATATAGGATGATGTCATTTGCCAACATAGATAGTTTGACTTCCTCTCCTCCAGCTTGAATGCCCTTTTTTTCTCTTGCCTGATTGCCCTGGCCAGGACTTTTAGTGCTGTGTTGTATAGGAGTGGTGAGAGAGAGCATCCTTGTCTCGTTCCCATTTTGAAGGGGATTCTTTCAGCTCTTGCTCATGTATGATATTGGCTGTGGGTTTGTCATATACGGCAGTTACTATTTTGAGGTACGTTTCTTCAATATCTAGTTTATTGAGAATTTTTCACATGAATGGATGTTGAAGTTTATCAAAAGACTTTTCTGCATCTGTTGAGGCAATCGTGTGGTTTTTGTATTTAGCTCTGTTTATGTGATGAATCACATTTATTGATTTGCATATGTTGAGACAACTTTGCATCCCAGGAATAAAGCCTACTTGATTATGGTAGATAAACTGTCTGATGTGCTGCTGGATTTGGTTTGCCAGTATTTTGTTGAGAATTTTTATATTGATGTTTATCAAGGATATTGGCCTGAAGTGTTTTCTTTTTGGTTGTATCTCTGCCGGGTTTTGGTATCATGATGATGCTGGCCTCATAGAATGAGTAAAGGAGGAGTCCTGCCTCATCAATTTTTTGCTACAAGTTTCAGTAGGAATGGTACCAGCTCTTCTTTGTATATCTTTCATAATTCATCTGTGAATCCATCTGGTCCTGGGCTTTTATTGGTTGATAGGTTATATATTATTGCCACAATTTCAGAGCTCATTATTAGTCTCTTCAGGGATTCAATTCAATCTTCTCTCTTTTCTTCTTTATTAGTCTAGCTAGTGGTCTATTTATTTTGTTAGGTTTTCCAAAAACCCAGATCCTAGATTTGTTGATCTTTGAATGGTTTTTTGTGTCTCAATCTCCTTCATTTCAGCTCTAATTTTAGTTATTTTTCATCTTCTACTTCCTTTGAAATTTGTTGCTATTGGTTCTCAAGTTCTTTAATTGTGATATTATATTGTTAATATGAGTTCTTTCTTTTTGATGTGGGCATTTAGTGTTATAAATTTATCTCTTAACACTGCCTTACCTGTGTCCCTGAGATGCTGGTATGTTATATCTTGGTTCTCACCAGACCTGCCTTAAAAGAGTTCCTGAAGGAAGCACTAAATATGGGGTGAAAAAAGACCATTACCAGCCACTACAAAAACACACTGAAATACACAGACCAGTGACACTATAAAGCAACCACATAAAAAATTCTGCACAAGAACCAGCAAACATCATAATGACATAATCAGATCCACACATATCAATACTAACTTTAAATATAAGCGGGATAAATGCCCCAATTAAAAGACACAGAGTGGCAAGCTGGATAAAGAACCAAGAGCCATTGTTATCCTGTCTTCAAGAGACACATTTCAAATGCAATGACACACATAGGCTCAAAACAAAAGGATGGAGAAAAATCTTCCAAGCAAATGGAATACAAAAAAAAAAAAAAAGCAGGGGTTGCAGTCATACTTTCTGACAAAACAGACTTTAAACCAACAAATATTTTAAAAGGCAAATAAGGGTATGATATAATAGCAATGAATTCAATTTAACAACAACAACAACAAAAATCTAACTATCTCAAATATATATGCACCCAACAGAGAAGCATCTAGATTCATAACGCAAGTTATTAGAGATGTTCAAAGAGACACAGACTTCCACACAATAATAGTGGGACACTTTAACACCCTCACTGATGATATTAAACAGATTATCAAGACGGAAATTTAACAAGTATATTCAGGACCTGAATTCAGCAATACATCAAGTAAACCTGATTGACATCTACAGAACTCTTCACCACCAAACAACGAAATATACATTCTTCTCATTGCCACATGGCACATATTCTAAAATCAACCACATAATCGAAAGTGAAATACTCCTCAGCAAATGCAAAAGAACTGAAATAATAGCCATTAGTCTTTCACAACACAGCATAATCAAATCAGAAAGCAAGACTAAGAAGTTTACTCAAAACCATACAATTACATGGAAATTGAATAACATGCTCCTGAATGAATTTGGGGTAAATAATTAAATTAAGGCAGAAATCAAGAAGTTCTTTGAAACAGATAAGTGTAATTGACCAATGAATTCCATAGCAATATCCCTGCACAGCTTGAAGAGATTAAAACCATTTTGTGTTTAAATTAATATTATTTTTTTCTTAATAACGCTTGAACACATAATTGGTCCTGATCTTGGTTGTTTTTGTTTTATTTTTTTTCCAGTAAATTATTTTATGTGACATGAATCCCAACATCTGTATTGGCTTTTACTTAATGAAAAAAAAATGCTGTAAAGGATTGTGAAAGGAAAACAAATCTTGAGACCCCAAAATCACTGAGCTAAAAGGAAAAGTCAAGCAGGGAACAGCTTAGGGCAAACCTGCCTCCCATTTTGTTCAGTCATCCCTCTGCTCATTGGGATAAATGCATATCTGAATGCCATCTTGGAAAAGCTAATTATAAAGTCTAATCTGAAATCCCCCTCCCCACTTCAAGTGGTCCCACATTTGCTTCCAGTTGTCCTGCCTTTCCAGACCAAACCAATGTTTATCTTACATAATTGATCGATGTCTCATATCTCTCTAAAATGTGTAAAATCAAGTTGTGCCCTGACCGCCTTGGGCACATGTCATCAGGACCTCCTGAGGCTGCGTCATGGGCATGAATCCTTAACTTTGGCAAAATAAACTTTCTAAATTGACTGGGACCTGTCTGAGATATGGTGGGTTCACAGGATGCTGATGACTTACAATTATTCTAAAAAATGTTTTTGGGAAACCGCACCCTTTCACTACTAAAATAATTCTATGAATCAAAGTTGGTTGGTCCTCTGACAAGCCTCTGCCATGAAGGATGGAAGGTCTGCAGGGCCCTGAATCTAGTGCTAAGCAATCATCTCTTTTTTCTTTTTTACTGCTAAATATTCATATGACTCACCTTCTCACGCTATTTCTTTTTCCTCACACATACTCTACTTCTTGCAGAATGAGATTTCTATTTTACTGTTTTACTAAAATGCCATTTTTGAAAGTCAACTTTCCTCTCCTTTTTGCCTCTGGAACACTTGTCACTTTCAAAAACTTCACTCTTATTAAAGCGTTCTGATTCTTTAGCTTCATGGACACTAGGACATATCTCATGTTTTCAGAGAGTCCTCTTTTGATGACTAACATACATGCACATTCATATGTACACACACATTCATATGTACACACACAACACACAAACACTCACAAGCATGTATGTCATGTAACTTGGGTGTCCATACAATACAATTTAAATTCTGTGGTTCGCCTTCACTGCTGTTTTGAGACACCAGTATTCCTGATGGCTGAATACTGTTCTCTTGTGCATTTATATTCAGTTTATCATTTCAACTCCTGTCCTTTTAGGTCATGTATATTTTTCTCCTTTATATTTTTGCTTCCATTCTAACTTCCTGAGCACCACATACAATTGTCTTTATTTTCTAGTGTCTAGTGATTTGTTAAACATTGTAAAACTTGCTACTTCTCAGAGTAAACAGATATAATGAGGGTGCCTTTAGTTTCTGTTGTCGTATTTCTAAATTTCGTTATGGCTATTGTTCACTTAGGAGATTATTCCGTGGTGGGAACAGGACATAGATGCCCATTCTCAGAGATCTCATTATATATAATTCCCTTGTTTATTTTCTTCCTGCTCTTCTCAGAGGACCTTTGTAGATTTGTGAAGGGGAGGAATTGCGGCAGAGAAGTGATTCTGCTTGATTATATATTTTATCAAGCCTTCTTGGTTTACACTTGGAAAAGAAATGGAAACTTTGACATTTTAAAAACAAATATAAAAATGTAATGTCTTTACAAATCTGAATCTTCAGTGGCAGCTTCCCAAAAGCAATGGCTATCACTATTTCAGGTTTCTGAAAAGTGAAGGCTCATGGAATGAACAAGTGTATGGGAACAAATTTTATCTATATAATACTATATATTATGAACATAAACATATATGTAATCAGAGTGTTAGTCACCTAGTATTTGTTCAACAAATACTTTAATAAAAATTCTGGTGCAGTTGCAAAGCATTTTTTTTTTAGAAAAAGGTTTAACCTGGACCTATTGTTGTTGCTCTTTCTATCAAAATATTTGGACTAATCATTGTATTTAGATTGCTTGAATATTCTAGGTATAGGTCAAAACTTGCTGTAAATATTCTTTCATTTTTATGAATAAAAGCATAGTGTTTGAAAAATTATTTACAGAACATTTAGGCATTTTCATTGATATTCTATCATTTTCTAATATAGAAATTCAAAGAAAAAATCAAACTCCTCTCCTGTGGAGGAATAGCTAGTACAAAAATCTAAAACAATCGTTATTTTATTAAAATAAAAAGTCGCCTTTGAATTCTTCAGAATTTTACACTACTTTCAAGCTGAACCTTGTAAACGAAGAGTTTGACAGAACCCTTTAATGAAGGGTAATTACAAAAGCAAAATATGGCTTCTAAATTGTAAAATTGAGAACTAGACGTAAATATAGTAATCTTACTCTAGTCTCTTTAGAATTTTTTATATTCTATTGAAGTAATTGATGTTCATAGTTATATAGATCAAATAAATACTCTTTTCATGCATTTAAAATATTTTTTGAGCATCTAACATGTGATAAGAAGTATTGTATTGACAGTAGATGCAGTAGTGGGCAAAGTAGTTATAATCCTCATGGAGTTTTCAGTTCAGTGAGAAAGATAAAATTTAATCAAACACTACTACAAACATATATTAAAACTATGACAAATGGGTGGTATTTATTAAACAATTACTTCATTACTAGAACAATTTTTGAAGCAAAACCCCCACATAAGTTACTAACATTGTTTATGACTTTTTAACTATTTAGGGGATTATGAATATATAGTCCACCGTCACTCATAAAATGCAATTGTATCTTCTTATTTTATGGCATCATAAATCTCACTGAATCCTCTCAATTCCTTTCCCCTAAAAGAAACCCTTGTCCAATCCATACTTATCACACTTTGCTCCAACTTGTCCCCTTAAATGCCTTTTATTGTTGTTGTCGCCACAGCAAATCATGTTATCCCACCATGCACATTATCTTATGAGACAGTTTCTTCATCTTGATCTGTTCTTTTTTCAGTCTTTTGGATAAAAATGTGCTTGACTTAAAAGTGTATCCAAATGGACACCATATCTTAGGTGAAATATTTTGTTATTGTTGATGAAGGAAAAAAAATTGGACATTTGCAAAAGACTATAAACTCCCAGCAATTAATACAGTTTTGATATCACAGTCTTCCCTTTGTTCCATAAGAAAAGCTCCATGCTTAAATGTACACCAAAACTCTAAATCCTAACCTCCTTCAACGCCATTTACTTCTTATTCTCCTTGGAGTGTGTAAGAATCTTATTGGTGCCTCAGGAGGTAGTGCCATGGAGAACCTGGCTAAGTATAGTACATCATAGAAAGCACTGGTTAAAGTAGGCACTATAAACCTCTTATATGAAGCATCACTAGTCATCATTATTCCTTGGTTCATTCCATGCATAGTTGAACCTATGTAATTCTTTGGATGAATAGGTATCTGATGATATTAGGCTCACTTACAGTAACATTGATAGAAGACAGTTGCTGCTAGGTGGTCACTAAAGAGCAGTTATAAATGTATCATATGAATTCCAGTTGCTGTCTACTGTGCTGTTTACTTTTCTAGGATGTAGAAGTCTCCAAATGAAATTTATATTTGTGGCGTTGGCACAAATCTCAGTTTATACCTTGTGAAATCTTACACAACTATTAGCATCTCCATGTCTTCATACATGTCCATCTTTGTATCATTTCTGTGGTGCTATCTTCAAGTTAAAATCTTTCCTCATATGTATAGCTTCCAAAATTATTGCTCATTCATTGCCTCTTACTGCCCAGGGTTAATTATGATTTTGGCGTCTTATTAAACCTACCTAAGTAGAGTCAACGCTTTTTAGAAAAAAGGAAGTGAGAAAGAGTTAGTGCCAGCCCAAAGCTACTGTTAAGGAGCATACAGTGAACTGAGAGCTTGACCAACAAACTCTCCACTTCCTCTATGTGCTTGCAAACCACTCTCAGAAGAATAAAAGGAGAGTACCTACTGGGCTTCAGAGGGGCAGACATTTTAAGAATAAATGAAATTAATAACTATTTCAGTATCCCATAATAACCCCTATTAAAGAAAAGCAGATCAGAGAAATATATAAAAAAGTAGATTAGAATAAAAAACAATTCTGGTTTTAAGAATAAAATATTCATTGCAAATTTGTTAATGCTAAGCCAGGGCTGTCATCCTTTGAGATATTAAGTTCTGAATAGAAATACAACAAAGAAAACTAAAGTATTGCATTCCAGAAGGATTTATATTGGGTTGAGTATCAATGTAGAATTAGCAATGAGGAGTTATTTTTATCCAAAGTGGATGAAAAATAATATATGGAGAGGTGAAATATGAATGTGGCATAAGCATACATCATTTTCTTTCCCATTATTCTCTCATCTTCTTATAGTGATTTCTTAGCTAGATGGGAAATAGCAAACTTGATACATGATTAATGATGTTTTTATACTCTCTTAAAGAAGAAAAAAGAAAGTAAAGTCTTGTCCTTACTTTATCAGGTTAAGAGAAAACTTACAGGTTGAAAAAATAAAACAAAGCTAGCCTATAAAAAAGAATTAAATTTGGATCCTTTTAATCTCCAAATAAATTTTTTATGTTCATCAGTAGTTGCTAAATAATAAGGCTTTTAAGTCACTAATGTTCAAGACCTACTTGACTACTATTAGAATAACATTAGAAATATTGAACAATGTCTTTTAAAATGTGTTTATGTTGATAATACTAACGCTGAGTAAAATTAGTCCTATAATATAGTAGGGGTTTTATTTTATTATTAAGTCCACAGAGAGTTTTACTGCTTTGGGACTCCCTAGCAGACAGTAACGCATGTATGGTAGAGAGACTCTGTTCCTCAATTCACCCCAGAACACTGTAAGGTTTTAGCTTCTTCAGGGTTTCAGTAAATTAGTGTTGGTAACTGAATTTGGCATGGGCGTTCCTGATGCTACACAGCAAGTATAGTATTAACCATAAAGAATATCAGCAAAAACAGAAAATTTATAGTAGTCAATTTGCAACTACATTGGCAGTTGGGTCCAACGGAGACAGTATTGCCCAAAACATGCGTCATGGTAGTAAATTACACTTTACATAAGCAAATGTAAACTACTTCCTGGAAATGCCTAGACATATTTGTAGAAGGACTTTTCAGAGTCGTGTGGTCTTGCATTAGCACAAGATATTGGGGCAATGTCCAGGAAAATATATTGAATTATGTTGACGATCCATTTTTAACTATGGAATGGGAGGTAATGCTTAGGTTATATCTGTCTATCTATCTATGAGTCTTCAGGTTACAACCATCACCTATTTTGTATAGTTCCTCTTCTTTTCTTCTCCATTTTTATTCTTCTCCCTTTTCTCTTCTGAAAAATCCTGTCTTAGGTTTCCAAATTAGCTGACTTCTGTGAGGAATCAAGAAGAGATATGATCCAGATAGTGCATCATCTAGGAAAAAGAAAGTGATATCTAGGACATTATTTGTCAGTCCAGAATACGCAAAACACTACCCATAATTTTACTACTAAACATGGTTAGCCATAAGGAGGCACCCAGACATCTCTATACCAAATTTTAAAATTCCTATGGTTCACATGAAGGAAAAAGAAGCTTCGAATAAATTTTGGAAAAAAAACATCATTTAAATAACTTTGGGTATATAAACTTCTCAGTACTTACAGGGGAATTTGAAAAATCATTTATGCTAACTGTTTCTTAGGAAACAAGTATTCTCAAACCCTAGCTTTCATCCACATAAAAAGCAGTGGCTTTGAGAGGCTTGAGTTTTTCTCTCCAATCGTAAGTTTACCATAGTTTAGATATCAGATTAAATCTGCCTGATTTTGTTTGCACATGAAATGATAATTTTTGTGTTGTTTGTAAACATTTGAATTAAAATAATAATAATTGTTCAGAACTTTCAAAACTGTACAATTATTTGAATAGAAGACTATACATTTTGGGTGATGATTTAGAACAACTATTTATTTTACATTACACAATCATAATTAGAAAATATTTGCATGTGTTCTGTCAACTAATGGCAAAAGGGAAAAAATTATAATTTACTATGCCTTTAAATAGTATTTCCATTCAATAAGGAGACATCAGAATTGTATATAATATTTAAAATGTATTCTAATAACTCTGAACAATTTCTCAATATAAGCAGATAGTACTGTCACAGTTAAGCCCCATAAACATAAAATTATGAAAGATGGTCAACTGCTAATATATAGCTCAGAGGAGCAGATTAAGAGAAAGGCAGTTCAGTTGTATTGGGTTTATACCACAGTTTTGCTGACAGTTTGTTGTCTCTGTTTTATTGTGATAAAGAATTACAACCGTTGTGCAAGTTTACCTTCTGTATCTAGGCAATTTTTCATGAAAATCTCAATGTTGTCTAGTACTTGCTTTTATTTCAAGAATATATGTATTTTGTGGAAATATTTCAGGAAAGGCGGTATTAGTCAATCATACAAAATTTTCTTCTTGCAAGCTTGCATCTCGAAAGTTTCAAGTGCTTCTTATTTTACAGAAGAAAAAGAGAAAACATAAATTATTACAAAACCTGAACTTTGTGTGGGTCAATATAAAATTTAAGGCAACATCTACTCTGAGTCTGGATGTGAGAGGATATTGACATAATAATACAAGGTCTCTTCTCCCATTTTCTATTTAATTGTTTATCTTGGATTTTTTGATTATGCAGATTGTGGATTGTGATTCTTTCTCTAATCTTTGTGTTTCAACGTCTTCTCAAGATAGTAATTTGTGTTTTCACCTTTAAGAGATATTTTGATGAATTTCTTAATTTTATTGTAGTCAAATTTATCAACATTTAAAAATGATGGGATGGGATGACTGTAACAAGAACAATTAAGAAATAAGTACAGGATGAAAAATTCAACAAATGCTGAATGCACGTTACAGTTAGAGAGGTCCCACAACTTTGGCAGATTAGGGATTTAAGTACAGAATGACTTCAAATGTTGACTAAATATTACAGCAAGGGAGGTCACACGACTTTAGCAAATTAATGAGTTTTTAAATAGCCAAAGGCTGAGCAATTTCTACTACTTATTGAATAAATACACAAATCCTCAGATTTAGGGAATCCAAATGTCTTACACTGGAATACTATAAAGAAATCTATACTGATATTTCTTATAGTTTAAAGAACATTAGAAGAAAAAAATATTAAAAGCAAAAGGATGTGACAAAAAGAATAATTGCTGACACTCCCTATCCATGCCCAGAGACACTGAGTATGTGGGAGGGCAAGTAGATAAATCCCAGTACAAAAAGCCATCACCTAAGGAGCATACCTTTTTGTCCAAAGTGGAGGAGAGGCCCAGTTTGAATAACTACCTGGAAAGCATCCAAAAAGAAGTGGGCAAAAGGATATGAATAGACATTTCTCAAAGAGGACATTCATGCAATACCAACAGACACATGAAAAAATGCTCATCATCACTGGCCACCAGAGAAATGCAAATCAAAACCACAATGAGATACCATCTCACGCACCAGTTAGAATGGCAATCATTAAAAGTCAAGGAAGCAGCAGTGCTGGAGAGGATGTGGAGAAATAGAATACTTTACACTGTTGGTGGGATTGTAAACTAGTTCAACCATTATGGAAACAGTATGGCGATTCCTCAAGGATCTAAGAACTAGATGTACCATATGACCCAATACATCCATTACTGGAGTATACCCAAAAGGATTATAAATCATGCTGCTATAAAGACACATGCACACATATATGTTTATTGCAGCACTATTCAAAATAGCAAAGACTTGGAATCAACCCAAATGTCCATCAGTGACAGATTGGATTTAAGAAAATGTGGCACATATACACCATGGAGACTTATCCAGCCATAAAAAAAGGATGAGTTTATTGTGTCCTTTGTAGGGACATGGATGCAGCTGGAAACCATCATTCTCAGCAAACTATCGCAAGAACAGAAAACCAAACACCGCATGTTCTCACTCATAGGTGGGAACTGAACCATGAGATCACTTGGACATAGGATGGGGAACATCACACACCGGGGCCTATCACGGGGAGGGGGGAGGGATTGCATTGGGAGTTATACCTGATGTAAATGATGAGTTGATGGGTGCTGACAAGTTGATGGGTGCAGCACACCAACATGGCACATGTATACATATGTAACAAACCTGCACGTTATGCACATGTACCCTAGAACTTAAAGTATAATAAAAAAATTAAAAATAAAACATTTTTCATTTTAACTTTAAAAAACAAAAAACAACAACAAAAAAAAACAAAGTGGAGGAGAGGCCCAGTTTGAATAACTACCTGGAAAGTGTAGCTTCTGACAAGCCTGAGATCCCCCTGCCAGGGGAGAGACCCCTGATGGCATTTGGTTCCTTAAATATATTTCATTTCTTTGTTGATATTTTTATTGTAATCTTTGTTTCAAGATTATCATAATTTCTCATTCAAAAATTTGAACAATTTTTTTCATGGTATATTTTTCCAGATAATTCTAACATCTGTGTCATCTCTTTATTGGTGTCTTTTAATTGTTTGCCTGAGTAATTTTAAATTGTAACCTGGAGACTTTGAATATTATATCCTGAGACTTTAGGTCTTGTTTACATCCTATACAGAATGCTAATATTTTGTTTTAACAGGCAATTGACATATATTTGGTTCAGGCAGTGAGTTCTTATCCACCTTCTATGGGCTGTGGTTCAAACGTCAATTTTGTTTTCAAAGCCATTGTATTGTTTATATGATCTGTCACACCTATTCATTACCTAGTTGTCAGTCTCCACCTGAAAATAAGATCTATCTGTTAGTTCTCAAAAACTGTGGCAAGAAAATTCAGATTTTATCCATGAATTAGTCTTAGGCAAGTCTAGGATTGTAAAAACAGCTTTGTGGGCCTGCTTTCCCAAAGTCCTCCTTCTCCTTTACATTCACGTTCTCTTGGTCTCCCAATTTTGGAAGGCTGACCAAAAACCATCCACTTCTGATATTATGTTGCATTCAGGTCATGTGGCAGGATGGCAGGGAGGTACTAAAAATAATTCAATAACATTTGGCCCAGCCATCTTGTAGCCACTGAATCCCTTCTGCCCTGTCGGTGTTTTCTTAGTGTTTTGACTTCTGCACACATCCTTCATCAGCTATGGTAACCTCCCAAGTAGTACATGGAAACTGAGGAATGAGAATAAGACAGGGTCTATTATTGATAATGTTTCATGTGCTGAGGAGAGTAATGTTTACTCTGCAGCCATTGAATGAAATGTTCTGTAAATATCCATTAGATTCCTTTGGTATATAGTGCAAATTCGTTGCCATGTTTCTTTGTTGATTTCCTGTCTGCATAATCTGTCCAGTGCTGAAAGTGGAGTATTAAAGTCTCCAGCTATTATTGTATTGGCATCTGTCTTCTTTTTTAACTCTAATAATATTTTATTTGTATATCTGGGTGTTCCTGGACCAAACTGAGGGCTGAGCTGCTATTTCTCATGGCCCAGTAATGAGATGCAGGTGAACTGGGGAGAAAAAGAGTAAGAAGAGGTTTTGTTTTCTGCAACTGGTTACAGGGAGAAGGCCTGGAAATTATCACCAGACCAATTCAAAATTATGAAGTTTTCCAGAGCTTATATACCTTCTAAGTTATACGCCTATGTGTAAGTGTGTGTTCATCTAAAGACAAAAGTGATTAATTTCTTTTAACCTATAACTAAGGCCTGAGTCTTGAAGACCTTTTTCTGGAGGCTTAGTAAATTTACTTAATCTTAATAGGTCTAGGTGCTGGGGTGACTACCCTTATCTTATCTCCTCTAAATCATAAAGGTTTGGGGAGTTCCTTTAGACCCCAATAAACTTGTTTATGGAGGCCTGGGGAGTTTCTTCATACCCACAATAAAACTTGTTTCATCCTAAAAGGGTCCTGTTAAAAATTCCTTCATTGGCCGGGCGCAGTGGCTCACGCCTGTAATCCCAGCACTTTGGGGGGCCGAGGTGGGTGGATCACGAGGTCAGGAGATCGAGACCATCCTGGCTAACACGGTGAAACCCCGTCTCTACTAAAAATACAAAAAAAATAGCTGGGCGTGGTGGTGGGCGCCTGTAGTCCCAGCTACTCAGGAGGCTGAGGCAGGAGAATGGTGTGAACCCGGGAGGCAGAGCTTGCAGTGAGCCGAGATCTCGCCACTGACTGCACTCCAGCCTGGGCGACAGAGCGAGACTCCGTCTCAAAAAAAAAAAAAAAAAAAAAAAATTTCTTCATTATCTTGTCATGCTTCAGGGCCCAGGAAAAGCCTAAAGCCTAGGCAGAACTCTTTGTATAGTCCAGGCTTTGTACAAGGGCACTGGCTCAATCAGCTTTAAATGTTTAACCTAGTTACTCAGTAAGTGCTGAGACAATTGTAATGGAGGCCTGAATTTATGAGACCTGGCCGGCCACAATGGTGCTCCATTGTTGAGTCAATATACATTTATAATTGTTATATCCTCTTTCTGAATTGCCTTCTTTATCATATGTAATACCTAGTTTTACTCTTGTTACAGGTTTTGTAATGAATTGCGTTTTGTCTGACATAAGTATAGCTACTATTGTTCTTTTTTGGTTTCTGTTGGCATGGAATTTTTTTTTTATCCCTTCAGTTTCAATCCATATGTGTGTTAGAGTAAAGTGTGTTTCTTGTAGGAAACAGATCACTGGGATTTATTTTTTAATCCATTCATCCACTCTTTGTTTTTTTATTGTTTAGTCCGTTTACATTCAATGTCATTGTTGATAAGTAAAGACTTACTCCTACCATGTTGTTATTTGTTTTCTGGTCTTTTCTTCCTTCTTTCTTTCATTTCTGTCTTCCTTTATTAAAGGTAATTTTCTCCAGTCATATGTTTAATTGCTTCCATTTTATTTTTTGTGTATCCATTGTATTTTTTTTTAATTTGAGGCTTGCAAATAATATCTCATAACCTTTTATTTCATACTTCTGTCATTTAATACTGATTTCATAAATAAATAAGCAATAAGAAAACTAATAAAAACTTGATGCTTCAACTTCATCTCCCCCACTTTTTTTGTTTCTATTCTATTATTATACTCTTTATGCCTTTTAAATTTGCTTTAGTTATAATTTTTGATAATTTATCTTTTATTCTTTCAACTGAAGGATATGAGTAGTTGACACATCACAATTACAGTGTTATAATATTCTGTGTTTTTCTATGTACTTACTATTGCCAGTGACTATTGTACCTTCAAATGATTTCTTACTGCTCATTAACATCCTTTTCTTACAGATTAAATAAATAAGATCCTTTAACATTTCTTTTAGGACAGGTTGGTGTTGATGAAATCCCTCAGCTTTTGTTCTTCTGGGAAATAATTTCTCCTTCATGTTTGATGGATATTTTCACTGGATATAATATTCTTAGATTTTTTCTTTTCTTTTTTTTTTTTTTTTAGAGACGGAGTCTCGCACTGTCACCAGGCTGTGTGCAGTAGTGCAATCTCGGTTCACTGCAACTTCTGCCTCCTGGGTACAAGCGATTCTCCTGCCTCATCCTCTCGAGTAGCTGGGATTACAGGCACGCACCACCACGCCCAGCTAATTTTTGTAGTTTTAGTAGAGATGGGGTTTCACCATGTTGGCCAAGATGACCTCGATCTCTTGACCTCATGATCCACCCGCCTTGGCCTCCCAAAATGTTGGGATTACAGATGTGACCCACCATGCCTGGCCCTTAGATTTTTTTTCTCTTTAGCACTTCAATGTGTCATACCACTCTCTCCTGGTCTGTAAGATTTCCACTGAAAAGTCTGCCAATAGACATATTGAAGCATCATTGTATGTTATTTATTTATTTTCTCTTTTTGTTTTTGGAATCCTTTCTTTGCCCTTGACATTTGGATGGTTGATTATTAAATGTTTGGAAGTAGTCTTTTTTGGATTAAATCTGCTTGGTGTTCTGTAACCTTCTTGTGCTTTAATATTGATATGTTTCTCTAGGTTTGGAAAGTTCTCTGTTATTATCCCTTTGAATAAACTTTCTACATCTATTTCTCTCTCTACATCCTCTTTAAGGCCAATAACTCTGACATTTGCCCTTTTGAGACTATTTTCCAGATCCAGTGGGCACATTTTCTTCTTTTGGATTCTCTTTTCTTTTGGCTCCTCTGGGCATGTATTTTAAAATCGCCTGTCTTTTAGCTCACTAATTCTTTCTTCTGCTTCATCAGTTCTCCTTTTAAGAGACTCTGAAGCATTCTTCAATATAATTGAATTTTATAGCTTCAAAATTTCTGCTTTATTCTTTTTGTTGTAATATCTTTGTTAAATTTATATGATAGGATTCTGAATCTCTTCTCTGTGCATGTTTTCTTGAATTTCGTTGGGCTTCAACAAAACAACTATTTTGAATATTTTGTTTGAAAGGTCACATATCTCTGTTTCTCCTGGATTGGTCATTGGTGTCTTGATGTTTGTGAATGTTTATCAGTGTCTGGGCATTGAAGTGTTAGGTATTTATGTAGTCTTCACAGTCTAAGCTTGTTTGTACCCATCCTTCTTGGGAAGAATTCCCAAGTATTCAAAGGGACTTGGGTGTTGTGATCTAAGTCTATGATCAGTGAAGCTGTATTTGCATTAATAGGCACTCCAAGCCCAGTAACACTGTGGCTCTTGTTGACTAAATCACCTTAATGGTCTTGGGAAAGATAAGAGACATTTCTCTGAACTACCAGGCAGAGTAAATTGTTCATTTCCCTTACTTTCCTCTGAACGAATGAAGTTTCTCTCTCTCTCTCTCTCTCTCTCTCTCTCTCTGTGTGTGTGTGTGTGTGTGTGTGTGTGTGTGTGCGTGTGTGTGTGTGTGTAGGTGTGTGGAGTTGGGGAAGGAGTGCCACAAGCAACACTGTGGCCACAACCACTGGGACTGTGCTGAGTCAGACCCAAAGCCAGCACAGCACTAGGTCTTTCACAAGGTCCACAGTGGTCACTGCCTGGCTAACATTTACGTTCATTGAAGGCTCAAGGGCTCTACTATTAAGTGGTGAATTTGACCAGATATGTCTCCTTCCTTTCTGGGAAGTGCATCTCCCCCAAACCCTGCTTGGTTTCAGAGATATCATTTAGGAATCAGGGCCTGGATTTGGGAATCTTAAGAATCGACCTGGTGCTCTATTCTACTGTGACTGATCTGGCACCCAAGCCACAAGACAAAGTTCTTCCCACTCTTCCCTCTTCTCTCCTAAAGCAGAGGAATCTTTCCCCTCAGGCCTATGGCAAATACTGCCTGACTATCACAGATGTTCACTCAAGGACCAAGGACTCTTTCATCAGCTTGTGGTGAATATTGCAAGGCTCAAGTATCCCCGTTCAGTAAAGTAGGCTCTCCTGTGGCCCAATGGGAGACTGGAAATGCCATCTAGGAGCCAAGGCCTGGAATCAGGAGTCAGATTTTTTTCTGGCCCATCATGTTTCTAGATGTGTTATCCAGGAGCTAAGGCCAGGAAATAGGTCCTCGTGACTGGTGCCCTACCCTGTTGTGTCTGAGCCACTATCAAGAGGCAAGACAAAATTCGCCCCACTCTTCTCTCTCCTCTCCTCAAGTGGAAGGAAAGGATCTCTCAGAACCTCTTTGAAAATTGTTGTACTTTCATTAATACATTCCTATATAGCACACATGATTCTCATAATTTCTGGCATAGCAATAAAAATAATTTGATATTTTGCCTAAAACTATTAGTAACATTTAGAAACCTTGATGGAGTTTCCACATGAACAAAGGTTTCATTTTAAAAGTTCAATAAATTGGTTAAAATTTGAACCATCATAAAAACTCTACCAAATGTCACAATAGGTAACAGCATATACTTTGCCTAATATCATGAATAATGGTTCTGGTGTACAATTATAAATATACTTTTGGTTTATATATATCTTTGTCCTTACATTTATGTAATGCATTCCTATAGTCTCTTTTCTTTTCCCCTGTTGGTCCAATTTATAATTTTGTACTTGTGACAAACCAAGACTATGCCAGAAAATATAATACACTTTCCTCTACTAAAAAGTAATTGGAAAGATTCTATTTATTTCCATCAGTTAGCGATATTCTACACTATAATATTAAAATAAAAAATATCAATAATTTTTTTGTTTTGTTTTGTTGTCAGGGAGCTTTGAGAAATAATGTGAAAAACATGGCAAATCTGTGGAATTCTAAGGAATTCCCACTTAACAAAGCTGAAGATCACCACATTTGACAAAAAATTAAAAAAAGATCTAATATATGAAGAGAAACTATCATTACCCAGGAAATAAACTCAAAGTGTACTTACGACACAAAATATTTTTTGAATTTATTTTAATGTCAAGTGTGAAGCAAAATGACTTATTTTGAAGTGCAGTGGCTATAGATACTAACAGGATAAGAGTGATACTTTGGAGTTTTTCTGTAGAGTAAGGTTGATTATATTTCGGCATTTAGAAAAAGATATTTCGTTCTGAAATTAAAATTCAATGTACCTTGGAGACCAAGATGGCCAATTAGGAATAGCTCCAGCCTCCAGCTCCCAGTGTGAGCGACACAGAAGATGGGTGATTTCTGCATTTCCAACTGAGGTATTGGGTTCATCTTACTGGGGCGTGTCAGACAGTGGGTGCAGGACAGTGGGTGCAGCCCACCGAGAGAGAGCCAAAGCAGGGAGAGGCATCACCTCACCCGGGAAGCACAAGGGGGAAGGGAATTCCCTTTCCTAGCCAAGGGAAACCGTGACACACAACAACTGGAAAATTGGGTCACTCCCACCCTAATACTGTGCTTTACCAAGGATCTTAGCAAACGTCACACCAGGAGATTATATCCCGCACCTGGCTTGGAGGGTCCCACACCCACAGAGCCTCCCTCATTGCTAGCACAGCAGTCTGAGATCTAACTGCAAGGTGGCAGTGAGGCTGGGGGAAGGGCACCCACCATTGCTGAGGCTTGAGTAGGTCAACAAAGCCGCCGGGAAGCTTGAACTGGATGGAGCCCACCGCAGCTCAAGGAGGCCTGCCTGCCTCTGTAGACTCCACCTCTGGGGACAGGGCATAGTACAAACAAAAGGCAGCAGAAACCTGTTCAGATTTAAATGTCCCTGTCTGAGAGCTTGAAGAGAGTAGTGGTTCTCCCAGCACAGGGTTTGAGATCTGAGAATGGACAGACTGCCTGCTCAAGTGGGTCCCTGACCCCCAAGTAGCCTAAGTGGGAGACACCCCCCACTAGGGGCAGACTGACACCTCACACCTCACACGGCTGGGTACCCCTCTGAGACGAAGCTTCCAGAGGAACGAACAGGCAGCAACAATTGCTGTTCAGCAATACTCACTCTTCTGCAGCCTCTGCTGCTGATACCCCAGCAAACAGGTCTGGAGTGGACCTCAAGCATAATCCAACAGACCTGCAGCTGAGGGTCCTGACTGTTAGAAGGAAAACTAACAAGCAGAAAGGACATCCACACAAAAACCCCATATGTACATCACCATAATCAAAGACCAAAGGTAGGTAAAACCACAAAGATGGGGAAAAAGCAGTGCAGAAAAGCTGAAAATTCTATAAATCAGAGCGCCTCTCCCCCTCCAAAGGTACATAGCTCCTCGCCAGCAACGGAACAAAGTTGGAGGCAGAATGACTTTGACGAGTTGAGAGAAGAAGGCTTCAGACGATGAGACTTCTCTGAACTAAAGGAGGAAGTTCAAACCCATCGCAAAGAAGCTAAAAATCTTGAAAAAACATTTGATGAATGGCCAACTAGAATAACCAATGTAGAGAAGTCCTTAAGTGACCTGATAGAGCTGAAAACCATGACACGAGAACTATGTGACAAATGCACAACCTTCAATAACTGACTCGATCAACTGGAAGAAACAGTATCAGTGATTGAAGATCAAATGAATGAAATGAAGCAAGAAGAGAAGTTTAGAGAAAAAAGAGTAAAAGGAAATGAACAAAGCCTCAAAGAAATATGGGACTATGTGAAAAGACCAAATCTATGTCTCACTGGTGTACCTGAAAGTGATGGGGAGAATAGAACCAAGTTGGAAAACACTCTGCAGGATATTATCCAGGAGAACATCCTCAACCTAGCAAGGCAGCCCAACATTTGAATTCAGGAAATACAGAGAACGCCACAAAGATACTCCTCCAGAAGAGCAACTCCAAGACACATTATTGTCAGATTTACCGAAGTTGAAATGAGGAAAAAATGTCAAGGGCAGCCAGAGAGAAATGTCAGGTTACCCACAAAGGGAAGCCCATCAGACTAACAGCAGATCTCTCAGCAGAAACTCTCCAAGCCAGAAGAGAGTGGGGACCAATATTCAACATTCTTAAAGAAAAGAATTTTCAACCCAGAATTTCATATCCAGCCAAACTAAGTTTCATAAGTGAAGGAGAAATAAAATCCTTTACAGACAAGCAAATGCTTAGAGATTTTGTGACCACCAGGCCTGCCCTACAAGAGATCCTGAAGGAAACACTGAAGATGGAAAGGAACACCTGGTACCAGCCACTGCAAAAACATGCCAAAATGTAAAGACCATCGATGCTAGGAAGAAACTGCATCAACTAAAGAGCAAAATAACCAGCTAACATCATAATGAAAAGATCATGTTCACACATAACAATATTAACCTTAAATATAAATGGGCTAAATGGTCCAATGAAAAGACACAGACTGGCAAATTGGATAAAGAGTCAAGACTCATCAGTGTGCTGTATTCAGGAGACCCATCTCACGTGCAGAGACATACATAGGCTCAAAATAAAGGGATGGAGGGAGATCTACCAAGCAAATGAAAAACAAAAAAAGGCAGGGGTTGCAATCCTAGTCTCTGGTAAAGCAGACTTTAAACCAACAAAGATCAAAAGAGACAAGGCCATGACATAATGGTAAAGGGACCAATTCAACAAGAAGAGCTAACTATCCCAAATATATACACACCCAATACCGGAGCACCCAGATTCCTAAAGCAACTCCTTAGAGATTTACAAAGAGACTTAGACTCCCACACAATAATAATGGGAGACTTTAACACCCCACTGTCAACATTAGACAGATCAACGAGACAGAAAGTTAACAAGGATATCCAGGAATTGAACTCAACTCTACACCAAGCAGACCTAATACACGTCTACAGAACTCTCCACCCCAAATCAACAGAATATACATTCTTCTCAGCACCACATTGCACTTATTCCAAAATTGACAACATAGTTGGAAGTAAAGCACTCCGCAGCTAATGTAAAAGAACAGAAATTAAAACAAACTGTCTCTTAGACCACAGTGCAATCAAACTAGAACTCAGGATTAAGAAACTCACTCAAAACTGCTCAATTACATGGAAACTGAACAACCTGCTCCTGAATGACTACTGGGTACATAACGAAATGAAGGCAGAAATAAAGATGTTCTTTGAAACCAATGAGAACAAAGATACAACATACCAGAATCTCTGGGACACATTTAAAGCAGTGTGTAGAGGGAAATTTATAGCACTAAATGCCCACAAGAGAAAGCAGGAAAGATCTAAAATTGGCACTCTAACATCACAATTAAAAGAACTAGAGAAGCAAGAGCAAACACATTCAAAAGCTAGTAGAAGGCAAGAAATAACTAGGATCAGAGCAAAATTGAAGGAGATAGAGACAAAAAAACAACCTTCCAAAAAATCAATGAATCCAGAAGCTGGTTTTTTGAAAAGATCAACAAAATTGATAGAACACTAGCAAGACTAACGAAGAAAAGAGAGAAGAATCAAATAGATGCAATAAAAAATTATAAAGGGGATATCACCACTGACCGCACAGAAATACAAACTACCATCAGAGAATACTATAAACACCTCTATGCAAATAAACTAGAAAATTTAGAAGAAATGAATAAATTCCTGGACACATACACTCTCCCAAGACTAAACCAGGAAGAAGCTGAATCCCTGAATAGACCAATAGCAGGATCTGATATTGAGGCAATAATTAATAGCCTACCAACCAAAAAAAGTCCAGGACCAGATGGATTCATAGCTGAATTCTACCAGAGGTACAAGGAGGAGCTAGTACCATTCCTTCTGAAACTATTCCAATCAATAGAAAAAGAGGGACTCCTCCCTAACTCATTTTATGAGGCCAACATCATCCTTACCAAAGCCTGGCAGAGACACAACAAAAAAAGAGAGTTTTAGACCAATATCCCTGATGGACATTGATGTAAAACTCCTCAATAAAATACTGGCAAACTGAATCCAGCAGCACATCAAAAAGTTTATCCAGCATGATCAAGTGGGCTTCATCCCTGGGAGGCAAGGCTGCTTCAACATTTGCAAATCAATAAATCTAATCTAGCATATAAACAGAACCAAAGACAAAAACTGCATGATTATCTCAATAGATGCAGAAAAGACGTCTGACAAAATTCAACAGCCCTTCAGGCTAAAAACTCTCAATAAATTTGGTATTGATGGAACGTATCTCAAAATAAAAGAGCTGTTTATGACAAACCCACAGCCAATATCATACTGAATGGGCAAAAACTGGAAGCATTCCCCTTGAAAACTGGCACAAGGCAGGAATGCCCTCTCTCACCATTGCCATTCAACATAGTGTTGGAAGTTCTGGCCAGGGTAATCATGAAAGAGAAAGAAATAAAAGGTATTAGATTAGGAAAGGAAGAAGTCAAATTGTCCCTGTTTGCAGATGACATGATTGTATATTTAGAGAACCCCATTGTCTCAGCCCCAAATCTCCTTAAGCTGATAAGCAACTTCAGCAATGTCTCAGGATACAAATTCAATGTGCAAAAATCACAAGCATTCCTATATACCAATAACAGACAAACAGAGAGCCAAATCATGAGTGAACTCCCATTCGCAATTGCTTCAAAGAGCGTAAAATACCTAGGAATCCAACTTACAAGAGATGTGAAGGACCTCTTCAAGGAGAACTACATATCACTGCTCAACGAAATAAAAGAGGACACAAACAAATGGAAGAACATACTATGCTCATGGATGGGAAGAATGAATATCATGAAAATGCCTATACTGCCCAGGGTAATTTATAGATTCAATGCCATCCCCATTAAGCTACCAATGACTTTCTTCACAGAATTGGAAAAAAACTACTTTAAAGTTCATATGGAACCAAAAAAGAGCCTGCATTGCCAAGACAATCCTAAACCAAAAGAACAAAGTTGGAAGCATCATGCTACCTGACTTCAAACTATACTACAAGGCTACAGTAACCAAAACAGCATGGTACTGATACCAAAACAGAGATATAGACCAACAGAACAGAACAGAGCCCTCAGATATAATACCACACATCTACAACCATCTGATCTTTGACAAACCTGACAAAAACAAGAGATGGGGAAAGGATTCCCTATTTAATAAATGGTGCTGGGAAAACTGACTAGCCATAAGTAGAAAGCGGAAACTGGATCTCTTCCTTACACCGTATACAAAAATTAATTCAAGATGGATTAGAGACTTAAATGTTAGACCTAAAACCATAAAAACCCTAGAAGAAAACCTAGGCAATAACATTCAGGACACAGGCATAGGCAAGGACTTCATGTCTAAGACACCAAAAGCAGTGGTAACAAAAGCCAAAATTGACAAATGGGATCTAATTAAACTAAAGAGCTTCTGCACAGCAAAAGAAACTACCATCAGAGTAAACAGGCAACCTACAGAATGGGAGAAAATTTTTGTAATCTACTCAACTGACAAAGGGCTAATATCCAGAACCTACAAAGAACTCAAACAAATTTACAAAAAAAAAAAAAAAACCATCAAAAAGTGGGCAAAGGATATGAACAGACACTTCTCAAAAGAAGACATTTATGCATCCAACAGACACACACAAAAATGCTCATCATCACTAGCCATCAGAGATATGCAAATCAAACCCACAATGATATACCATCTCACACCAGTTAGAATGGCAATCATTAAAAACTCAGGAAACAATAGGTGCTGGAGAGGATGTGGAGAAATAGGAACACTTTTACACTGTTGGTTGGACTGTAAACTAGTTCAGCCACTGTGGAAGACAGTGTGGCGATTGCTCAAGGATCTAGAACTAGAAATACCATTTGACCCAGCCATCCCATTACTGGGTATATACCCAAAGGATTATAAATCATGCTGCTATAAAGACACATGCATACGTATGTTTACTGCAGCACTATTCACAATAGCAAAGACTTGGAACCAATCCAAATGTCCATCAGTGACAGACTGATTAAGAAAATATGGCACATATACAACATGGAATACTATGCAGCCATAAGAAAGGATGAGTTTGTGTCCTTTGTAGGGACATGGATGCAGCTGGAAACCATCATTCTCAGCAAACTATCACAAGAACAGAAAAACCAAACACTGCATGTTCTCATTCATAGGTGGGAATTAAACAATGAGAACACTTGGATACAGGAAGGAGAACATCACACACCGGGGCCTATTGTGGGGTGGGGGGAGGAGGGGATAGCATTAGGAGATATACCTAATGTAAATGATGAGTTAATGGGTGCAGCACACCAACATGACACATGTATACATATGTAACAAACCTGCACATTGTACACATGTACCCTAGAACATAAGGTATAAAAATAAATTAATTAATAAATAAAATTCATTGTAGATTTTATATATGTGTTGAGGAAAAGAATAAATTGCAGGGCTCTGGATGTCAAAAAATTTCTTAATGTTTCTCAAGATCTAGAAATCATGCTGCATACTCACCTATAGACATAGGCAGAGAGAAAATTTGACATTGGGGTCACAGTCAAAGAAACAAATGTCATCTTCCTGAATCTGTAAAAGATATAATTAAGGATGTAATATAAATAATAAAACTGCATCAGTACAGAATGAGAAAATGTCAATTTTCATCCTGGACACAAAGCAAGTTATAAATAAATGTTTGTTAAATTACTATCTGACTGAATGAATAAATGTAATTATGGGAAATAGTAATATGAGATATATTTTTCTTCTTTAAATTTTTAATTTTTGTGTGTACAAACTAGGTGTATATATTTGTAGGGTACAATAAAAATTTAATATAGGCATGAAATGCATAATAATATCATGGTAAATATGATATCTATTCTGTAAAGCATGTATCCTTCTTGTTACAAAAGATCCAATTTTACTGTATTTAAAAATGTACAATTGTTATTATTGACTATAGGTACCCTGTTCTGCCATAAAATAGCATGTCTTATTCATTCTTTTAAACTTTTTTTACCCATTTACCATCTCCACTTCCCCCCAGACCACCCACAAGCTTTCTCAGCCTCTGGTAATCATCCTTCTGCTTTCTACGTCAATGAGTTCAATTATTTTGACTTTTAGAACCCACAAATAAGTGAGAACATGCAATGTTTGTCTTTCTGTGTTGGGCTCATTTCACTTAACATAACGACCTTTCAGTTAAATCCATGTTGTTGCAAATGACTGGATCTAGTTCTTTTTTGTGGCTGAATAGTATTTCATCGTGTATAAGCATCACATTTTCTTTATCAATTCATCCATCGGTGGGCAATTAGGTTGCTTCCAAATCTTGGCTATTTTGAATAAATAGTGCTGTGATAAATATAGGGGTGCAGATATCTCTTCAATATACTAATTTCCTTTCTTTTGGGTATATATTCAGCAGTGGGATTGCTGGACCATATGGTTGTTCTATATTTCGTGTTTGAGGAACATCCAAACTGTTCTCTGTAGTAGTTATACTAATTAACATTCTCACCTACAGTGTACAAGGGTTCTCTTTTCTCCACACTCTCACCAGCTTTTGTTATTGCCTTTCTTCTGGATAAATATCATTTTAACTGGGCAAGATCATATGTCATTGTAGTTTTAGTTTTGACCTGCATTTCTCTGATGAAAAATAATGTTTGCCACCTTTTCATCTACCTGTTTGCCATTTGTATCTCTTCTTTTGAGAAACATCAGTTGAGATCTTTTGCCCATTTTTAATTGGATTATTCAAATTTTTCCTGTAAAGTTGTTTGAGTTCCTTATATATTTTGATTGTTAGTCCCTTGTCAGATGGTTAGTCTGCAAATATTGTCTCCCATTCTGTGGGTTATTGTATTAGTCCATTCTTGCACTGCTATAAAGAACTACCTGAGACTGGATAATTTATAAGGAAAAGAGAAATAATTGACTCACAGTTCCACAGGCTCTACAAGAAGCATGGTTGGTGAGCCCTCAGGAAACTTACAATCATAGTAGAAGGTAAAGGGGAAGTGGGCACATCTTACATGGCCAGAGAGGGAGAAAGAGAGAGCAAGGGGAATGCTACATACTTTTAAACAATCAGATCTTACAGAACTCACTCACCATCATGAGAGCAGCAAGTGGGACATCTTCTTTCATGATCCAACCACCTCCCACTAGGCCCCTCCTCCAATACTGGGGATTACAATTCAATATGAGATTTGAGTGGGAACACAAATCCAAACCATATCCTTTGTCTCTTCACTTTTTTTATTTTTATTTTTTCTTTGCTGTACAGAAGCTTTATGTCTTGATGGATCCCACTTGTCCATATTTTCTTTGCTTGCCTACATTTGTGGGGTATTACTTAATAAATCTTTGGCTAATCCAAGGTCCTGGAGAGTTTTCCCAAAATATTATTTCAGTGGTTTCATAGTTTGAGGTCTTAGATTTAAGTCTTTAAGCCACTTTGATGTGATTTTTATATATGGCAAGGGATGGGGTCTAGTTTCATGCTTCTGCATATGAATATCCAGTTTTCCCAGCACCATTTATTGAAGAGACTGTCCTTTCCACAATGCAAGTTCTTGGCATCTTTGTCAAAAATGAATTCACTGTAGATATATAGATCTGTTTCTGGGTTGTCTATTATATTCCATTGGTCTATGTGTCTGTTTTTATGCCAGTACTATGCTGTTTTGGTTACAATAGCTCTGTAGTATAATTTGAAGTCAGGTAACGTGATTTTTCCAGTTTTGTTCTTTTAGCTCAGTATAACTGTGGCTATTTTATGTTTTGTGGTTTTATTTAATTTTAGGATTGTTTTCTGTTTCTGTTAAGAATGTCATTGACAATTTGGTAAGGATTACATTGAATCTATAGGTTGCCTTGGGTCGTATGAACATTTTAACAATGCTGATTCTTGGTAGTATGAACATTTTAACAATACTGATTCTTCTAATCCATGATCATGAAACATCTTTTCATCAACAGAAAACAATCCAAAAAAGAAACCGAATGTAATCACATTAGCTATAAATAAAATTAAAAACCTAGGGATTACTTTAACAAGAAAAGTAAAATATTTCTACAATAGAAACTATAAAATACTGATGAACGAAATTGAAGGGATTATTCTGCCAATTATTTAGAACTTATGTGTCAGGCCCTTTGCCAAAATTTTGTACTTACTTGACTTTAACAAATACGACAAAAACAAATAATAATGGCCTATTGCCCTCAGTTAGTATGTAGTGTAAATTAGACCTTATCCTTGACAACCCTACCAGGCTTCTACCACGTACTTTAAATTTTTCAGTGGATATTTACACTCAAGTTCAAATTCTTAATTCAATCTCTAAAAATTTAAGTAGCTATCTTCCATTCAAAAACTATGTCCTCATCTGTCTTACCCAATTTAATCTATGATAATATAATTTTGTCAAGTACAAGGCTCACAAATTAAAGATGTATTTAAATTTTCTTCTCCTTTTACTTTATCTTTCACACATGTATAATCAACCACTGAGGTCTGTTGTTTATTCTTTCAAAACATTTTTCCTTATTTTTATGTCTACATTGCAGTACTACTACCACAACTGTATTTTAAACTGTATTTTAAATCAACAGATCTAAAATGCTCTCTAATATAATATCTACCTCTCCCTGATAAAAGAGTTTTTGTTTGAGGTGGAATTTGTGGGAGGAAATTTGGTCAGTGAGAAGGGAAATGTCCTTGTATTTAAAAATTATATTATATTTGGATATTTTAAACACTGTCTTCTAAACTGCAGGTTTGTCTCTAACAAACTTGTAAAATTTTACAGCTATAAGAAACCTTAAAAATTATCTAGTCTAACACCCTAATTTTTCAAATGAGAAAACAATTATATAGCAGTTAAATGACTTGTGTGGGGTCTTTCAATTTGTACAAAATTATCTAAATTGTATCTAATTGTCTTTCCTCTCCATATACGTCTCATTGTTTGGATTCATTTGCAAACTATTTGTGATGTGTGTATGTAAATATGTGTGTGTCTGTATGTCTTAACATTTTGGTTCTTCACATACCTGAAAACTAACCATTAATCATGGCCTCAGAAACTTCAATTCTGAGTCAAGTTTATGCTTTTGACTACACATTTTCTTCTGTTCATTATATAGTCTTGTCTCTGAATTAAACCTTCCCAGATAAAGACAGATTTCTATAATTTCTACTTAATATCTCAAATCTATAATTGCATTTTGGAAAGCATTTACTATACTCAAACATATTTTTTGAACATATGAATGTTAGTTAGAAACCCATGGTTTTCTAAGGGTTTGAAAAATTAATTATCATAATTTTCTAAGCCTAAAGCTTAAACATAGAAATGTAAAATTTTTAGACATTCACCTTTGCAGTGCCACTTTTCTAATATTCATGAATTTCTCCCATGCATCTACAAGTTCTTAGAACTAGTAAGTAGTTACTTTACAATAACCTCATTCATTTTCAGCACCCCAGGAAGCAAGATATTAGGTCTTATGTATTTGAATACATCAAGAATATTCAAATTACTTTTTTAGTAGGTCTTCCTGTAGTCTGCTGTACCAGCATATTTGATAAATAAGATTAGTATCTTCTCACAGTAGCTATAAGTTAGAGGACAAGAAATACAACAATTCTTTAATAATTTTATTTTTAACTCTCAACTTGCTGTGTTGATATAATTGCTTTATTTTTTCAGCATATATTCTTTCCTCTTTCATGCGTGACTATTAATAGTGAAAAAGCTTATTCTTTTCTTTAAAGAAATCGCTCTATTCTTATTTTTATATACCTCTATTAAATGCTATTCAAGGACATTTTACTGGTCTCATCTTACAATTTGTCCTTAGCAAGGCATAAAATATTTTCTTAAACAAAGAAAGAAAACATGCAGTTTCTCAGTAATGTTTGTTGGAAGATGTGAAACATATGAGTGGGGCTTCTTGGGTTGAGCTTTTCCCTTAAATCAAAAAAAAAAAAAAAAAAAAACAGTACAATGAATTTCTGATTATTGGCCTTTGATATTTCATATGCCATCATTTAACTCATCAAAAACTACTTAACTTTCTATTTTCTGAGGCCTTTATTAAGTTGGTTAACTATTTTTTAAAATCCTTCATCTAAAGAAAAACCTATTTTTCTTTGACTTTAAAGTGATGAATTGAAAAATTGAGATCAATATCAATATTAATTTATCATATCCTAATGTCTACCATGTCTATTTATACATTTTTATACTCATAAAAATCATGGTAAACTAATCTTCATTTCTTTATGTTTTAGGATTATTTTTATTTTGTCAAAGATTTTAGTAAGTTTAACTATTTAATCCAGCTGCCCCCTCTGAACCATGATTTTATTGATATGTTACATATTGATCTGGGAATATACTTCAGCTTTATTCATTGTGATTTATTTATTTAGTCACTTGGTATATTAAGAAGCTGATTCTGTTTTTTTCTGATGTTTACTGCAATGTACATTTCTAAATTCTTAATAGAAATACATTAAACTGCTATTACTGAGAGCATTCTTGGACCCAATACACTTGTAAAATTCATATACAATTTGGTATTCTTAACTTACATGAACCTTCAATCTTCCATTTTTAATCCAAAAAATCGATATATATATATATATATATTTACTTTAACAAAATAGCACAGAAGAAATTAAAGCCAAAATGAGGAAGAAGTTTTTCATACATCCAGTTAACACCACAGGAGGGGGATGACAAGTTAATTGCCACTATGTCTTATATTTTAATTATATTAAAGTAATGAAATGCTCTTAAAACTAACACAAGGATCAACATGTTAAAAATAAGTTCCTTCAAACTATTCGTTGACTTATACTTCAAGTAAAGTAAAATCCAACTATTCTAGAAAAGAAGACAAAAAGTTTACTAAGTTTATGGAAGGTGAGATTAACTAAACCAAGAAAGGATTACATTGTTGAGGGAATGTGTGGCATTGATATTTTCAGAGCAAAATACTGACATAAAAGGGCAAAAGCTAAATCTGTATGCAAAAGCTAGGTCCTTGATTGTATTTTGGATTTCACTTAGTATTAAAAGGGTATTTTTTCTCATAAGCTTTAAAAGCATGAAAGCAACATATAGAGAGATTTACCTTGTGGAGATTAAATTATTTTGCTTTACAGGGTTTTTATAGCAGTATCCCAACCTTATTTTGACATCTTAAGATTGTGTTATAATATACAGCATCCAATCACATAGGAGAATGTGACGAAATACTACGGCCCATAAACTTTCTCACACTATGTACTTCTACTGCATTTTAATATGATCTCCCTACTTTATTCCTAAATCTGACACACTAAATTTTATTGTCTTCAGCAGTGTTGTTAGGATGAGTGCCCACTAAATATCAACCTTAAGTGGAGATGTCTGCACCTTGATGCTGCATTTTCTTTGCTTCAATTAACTTTAGTGCTTACTCATTTTCAATTAACTGTGTAACATCTGTTAATCAAGTCCCATTATTAATGCAGGGATTTTTTTCCAAGACATCAATACATGTTTTTGAAATATATAGTGTTAATCTCAGCACTTTGGGAGGCCTAGGTGGGTGGATCACTTGAGGCCAGAAGTTTGAGACCAGCCTGGCCAGCATGGCAAAACCCCGTCTCTACAAAAAAAAAAAAAAAAAAGCCAGATGTGATGGTGCATGCCTGTAATCCCGGCTACTCTGGAGGCTGAGGCAGGAGAATCGCCTGAACCTGGGAGACAGAGGCTGCAGTGAGCTGAGATCGCACCACTGCACTCCAGCCTGGGCAACACAGCAAGACTCTGTCTCAAAAAAATAGTAAGCATGTAGATTACTATACTATGACTTTAAAGGTGACTAGGGAGAGCAAGCATTAAAGGGCCTAATAAACAATACTAACAGTAAGAATCATTGTTTGTGTTTTCCCAATATTCATAATCATTTTCTCCTCTCTCTCTCTTATGGTTAGAAGCCAAATTTTTGTATGGGACAACATTGTACCAGTCTTAAGCAATGGATCAGAATGTATCTAATTCTAGGGGCTGGACCACAGTGACTCATGCTTATAATCCCAGCACTTTTGGAGGCCAAGGAGGGCAGATTACCTGAGGTAAGGAGTTTGAGACCACTTGGCCAACATGGTGAAACTCTTTCTCTATTAAAAGTGCCAAAATTAGCTGGGCATGGTGGCGCATGGCTGTAGTCCCAGCTACTCAGGTGACTAAGGCAGGAGAATCATGTGAAATCATGTGAAACCGGGAGGCCAAGATTGAAGTGAGCCGAGATAGTGCCACTGACCCTTCAGCCTGGGCGACAGAGTAAACCTCCATCTTGGGGGGGGGGGGACACGAATTTTTCTAATTCTATAAAAGCAATGTGTTACCCTATTTCTTAGGCTACATTATAGATATGAGTGTTCATGTGATCCAGTTCTAGAAGTCTGCCAGTTACCTTTGGAAAAACTTTGTATTTCCCAATTAAATTTTTTAAAAAATTTTTGAGACGGAGTCTCACCCTCTCACCCAGGCTGGAGTGCAGTGGTGTGATCTTGCCTCACTGCAAGCTCCGCTTCCTGGGTTCAGGCCGTTCTCCTGCCTCAGCCTCCTTAGCAGCTAGGACTACATGTGCCTGCAACCATGCCCGCCTAATTTTTTTGTATTTTTAGTAGAGACGGGGTTTCACCTTGTTAGCCAGGATGGTCTCGATTTCCTGACCTCATGATACGCCCGCCTCGGCCTCCCAAAGTGCTGGGATTACAAGCGTGAGCCACCGCGCCCGGCCAGTGTTATTCCTTTTTATTCTCCAATTCTTCTGCATTGAATGTTGACGCAATAGCTAGAACTACAGCAGCCATCTTGAGATAAATGAAGGAAACCTCAGAAACACCAAGAGACACATAATAAATGCCAACAGAAAATACTTACTGTATTACATTGTTTTATCTGGGAAAAAAGTAAACCAATGTTGACTAAGCAACAGCAGTTGTTTATATTGATATGATTATTATTTACAACAAAAGACACCTCAAATATATATCTTTTCTAAACATAATGTATTAGCCAGCCTTTGGTGCGGTAATACGTAACTCACAAATCTCATGAATTGTAGTAAACACATATTTATCAGTACTCAGTCTTTGAGTTGGCTATGATTCTATTTAGCTCTCCTGATGTTGACTTGGTTTATATTCAGGCTGAACAGAGCACTAAGGTTTGCATGATGTGTTCCTATCTTAGGACTGAGAGTGAATTAATGTCTGTTATATAAAACATTTTATTCTGCAAACATCTATCAGAACCTCATGAGAAGTGCGAATAATTAGCTTTTATTGGACATTTGTATATCACATTTGATCATATGCCATTGCACAAGCAGGTCACATACCTAAGCCTAACATTAATGGGGCATGAAAATATATTCATCCCACAGTAAAAGGGAAGAAAGGGGAGTGAAGATATTTTTAACAATATGCCCTTTACAACAAACAATTTTGAGAATTATTATAATTAATTATTATGTAATTATTTATTCATCTTTATTTTTGTAACTATCAATTCTAATATTTAAAAAGTATCAGAGTATAATGCTTTACGAAATATTTTACAGAAAAATCCCAGTAAGCATGGTGCTTTATCAAGAACAAATTACTATCAGAACACAAGGAAATTAATGGCTATAATTGAAGACTAGTGAGTTAGTCAACAAATATCATTATGCATATGAATGAGTATATACAAATTGGGTATTTCCATAAAGCTGGAAGAGATTGAGGTTGTCAATTTAAATATCCAGTTTTTGGGGGAAAAAAAAAACTAAAGTGAGTCACCACTTCTCACCTTAAAAAATAGATATAGATTATGTCAAAAAAATTGTGATTCAAATGTAGAAGCTGAAGACATGCAGAGTTATTTTATTATTGATGCTACTGCTTATTCCTAATAAGTAAAGTTATTGTACATCCCCAAACATGTAAGTTTATTATCAGAAATTAAAATGTATCCAAATAACTTTCTCTATTTCTCTCTCTTTGTATTTCTCTCTCCTCTGCCGATATATAGAGACTCACATATATAAATACAGATGTTTATATTTTTACATTTATGTTTTTGTAATTTTTTATATTTATATACAGAGGTATAAATATAGATAAATCACAGTTAATGCAAACATGCTAAGTTTTGAGTACCGTCTTTACTCTTTAAAATTGTATTTCATAAAATTTGTAAGAAGTATAGAGATTTAGCTAATCATTTCCTAAAATTATGGAAAATCCAAAGAAACATAATGATATTTAACTATTTAAAAATCATCAATGTGTGGACACTTGTCAATCACAAAAGAGAAAATGGTTGGTAATATAACATAGCTGCGAACATCAGATGTGCATCTAACCTCACGATTATTAAAGCACCATTTTCCCACACACTTATTACCATACACTAGTGAAACAGATACTTTAGAAATAGGAGTGATGCAAGAACTTCAAATTTGTTCAATTTCACATTTATATTCAAGTATTTAAGAAGAATAATTAGGTTAGGAACTAGAAATGGGTTATAAAGAGTACTTTGCTTTTGTTAATTGGTGCAAATGATATTTCATAATCAGATATTAGAAAGCTTGAGTAAGGAAATTTAGTTAAGTTTTTGAAGTTTTAGATTTTTCATCTCAAGGTTTTATAATGTTGACAGTAAAAGTAATTTGGGAAGCAGCAGGAAATGATTTTACCTTCGAAAAAGTAAAGATAAATGTAGGAACATGCAAGTATTGCAAGAAGATTATAGTTAATAATATCGTAATCTTAACTAACAAAAACATTTTCCACAGGCTTGTAGAAAGTAGAATTAAGGCTCGTATACAACCAAGACTACTTTATCTGACAAAACTGTGCTTCAAAAATGAAGGAAAAATAAAGAATACCCCAGAAATGTTTACAAACGCTGAGAAAGTACATTATCACCAGATTTGCATTACAAGAAATGCTGAAGAGAGTTTGTTAAGATGAAAGAACACTAAAGAACACGATAAAAGCATAAGAAAGTGGAAGTTCACTGGTAATAATAAATATATACACAACTGCAGAATATTGCTCTAACAGCACTGCACAAATCAATTTTATTCTAATATAGAAGATAGAAAAGTATAAAAATAACTATAACTTTAAGCATAGATTAATGGATACACGATAGAAGATGTAATTTGTGATGTCCATAACATAATTTGGGGGCAAAATAAAAGAGTAGGGTTTTTGTGTACAATTCAAGTTAAGTTGTTATCAGCTTAAAAAAAGTTTCTATCTATGAGATGTTTTATGTCAGCCAAACGGTAACTGTTATAACAATGAATGTCCGTGCCTCCCTCCAAATTCATGTTGAAGACCCAATATGATGGTATTTGGAAGTGGCGCTTTGGGGAGGTAATGAGATCAAGAATATGTAGCCTTTGTGAATAGGATTAGTGTTCTTATGAGAGAGATGAGAGACAAATAAGAGAGGCGATTTTACTCTCTCTCATGAGGATACATCAAGAAGGCTGCTGACTATAAGTAAGAATGAGGGCCCTCAGCAAGAACCCAACCATGGTGACACCCGATCTCAGATTTTAGCCCTAGAACTGAGAAAAATAAATATTTGTTGCTTAGGCTTCCCAGTCTATGATAGTTTACTATAACAGGTAAGACAGTAACATCAAAGAAAATACTGATAGAAGACGCATAAGAGAAAATGATAAAGGAATCAAAGCATGTCATTACAAAAAAAGAAAAAATGAGGAAACACAAGAGACAAAAAGAGGTAAAAAACAAAATAACTACAAGACAGACAGAAAACAACAAAATGGCTATAATAAGTCCTTCCCTGTCAGCAATTGCTTTAAGTGAAAACGGATAAAACCACCCAATGAAAAGAGGAACGCAATGAATTTTTAAAATCCAATGATACATTGTTTATAAGAGATTTACTTTAGATTTAAAGACACATGTATTGAGAACATTTGTATGTAGAATATATAAAAATAAGAACACACATAGACTGAAAGTGAAAGCATAGAAGAAAAGTACAGTATGCAAATGGTAGCCAAAAGGGAGCAGGGGTGACCGTACTTATACCAGACTAAATAGACTATAAACTTTAAGTCAAAAACTCTCACAAGAAATAAAGAAGACATATATATAGATATATATATTTACATATATGTATATATTTACATATATGTGTATATATACATATACAGACATATACACACACACACATATATATAAGGTTTATTCACCAGGAATGTAAATTTTATATATATACACATGTGTATATATGTGTGTGTGTGTGTGTGTGGATACCCTATAACAGAGAATGCAAATATATGGAACAAACATTGACACAAATGAAGGGAGAAATAGAGTGTTAAAATAATAATAGGAGACTTTGATACTCCACTTTCAATAATGGGTGGAACATTTGTATAGACTGTAAATAAACAGAACATGAACAATATATAGATCAAATGGACCTAACAGACATATACAGAGCATTTCACCCAACAGCAATAGAATACACATTCTTTTCAAGTGCACATAAAACATTTTTCAAGATAGAACACATTCGAGGTTACAAAAGAAGTCTTAAAAGATTCAGAAGATTTAAATTATACCACATACTTTTCTAACCATAATAGAATGAAACGAGATGCAAATAGCAGAAGAAAAACTGGAAACTTCACAAATATTTGGTAAACATTCTTGAACAAGGAGTGATTCAAAGAAGGAATCAAAAGTGAAATTAGAAAATATGTTGAAAAAAATGAAAAAAAACATCAAAATATATAAAATGCAACAAACGCAGTACTAAAAGGGAAGTTCATAGTGTTAAATGCTTACTTCTTTAAAAGGAAGAACTATCTCAAGTAAACAACCTAACTTTGCACCTCAAGGAAATAGTAAAAGAAAAAGAAAGATAAACCATAGCAGAAGAAAGGCAATAATAAAGATTAGAGTAGAAGTAAATAAATAAATAGAAAACAATTAAATCTAAGCGTTGTGTTTTGAAAATATCAGAGAAAATAGATACACTTTTAGCTAGAATAAAAAAATGAGGACAAAGACTCAAGTGAAAAAACAAATCAGAAATGAGATAGGCGACAACTAATCCCGAAAGGAAAAAAAAAAAAAAGATCCTAAGAAACTACTACAAAGCATTATACAACAACAAATTTGACAGCCTAGAAGAAATACATATATCTCTAGAAATTATACAAACCACAATGACTAAACCATGAAAAAATAGTCTGAACTGGAAGAAGATTGAATCATTAATCAGAACACTCCCAACAAGAAAGAGCCTAGGACAACATGGCTTCACTGGTGAATTCCACCTAATATTTAAAGAATTAACAACAATCCTTTTAAACTCTTCCACAAATTTGAAAAAGATGGAAGTCATCTAAACTCAGTTGATAAAGTCAGTATTGCCCTGATGCCAAAGACAAAGACACTATAAGAAAGAGAAACTACAATCCAATATCCCTAATGAACATGGATATAAAAATTCTAGAAAACCAAATTCAACAGCATATTAAAAGGATTCTACACCATGATCAAGCAAAATGTATCATTGGGATACAAAAATGTTTCAACATATGAAAATCAAACAATGTAATACAATGTATTAGAAGAAAGAAGGATGAAGATCACATGATCATTTTAATAGATTCAGAAAAAGCATTTGATAAAACACAAAAGCCATTTAAGTTAAATACTAACAATATAGGAAAAAAGAAAATTTCTCAACACAATAAAGGCTATTTATTAAAAATTCACAACTAATATTATACTTACTGGTGAAAGACTGAAAGTTTTTCCTTATGATCAGGAACAAAGGAATAGCAACCAAAGGATGTCCGTATTTGTCACTTCAATTCAGCAGAATAATATGAAGTCTAGCTAGAGCAATTGTCAAGAAAAATAAATAAAGGCATTTACATCAAAACGAAAAAAGTAAAATTATCTGTGTTCAAAGATGACATGATCTTATATATGGAAAATTCTAAAATTCCACATAAAACTTGTAAAAACTAATAAATTCAGAAACTGTGCAGAATATAAAATCAACTTACAAAAAGTAGTTACATTTGTGTATACTAGCAACAAAAATAGGTAAATAAAATTAAGAAAACAATCCAATTTACACCAACCCCAACAAGAATAAAAACCTAGAAGTAAATTTAACCAAGGAGGTGAAAGATTTGTACAGTGAAAACTATGAAATATTGCTGAAGAAAACTAAAGAAGACACAAATGAATGAAAAGTCATCCTATGTTCTTGGGTTAGAAGAATTAATGTTGTTAAAATGCCTTATACTACCAAAAGCAATCTATAGATTCAATGCAAATTCTATTAAAATCCTAATGTTTTTCAATAGGATTCATTTGTTTTTCACAAAAATACAAAAAATAATAATTCATGTGGAACTACAAAGGATACTAAATAATCAAAACAATTTTGAGAAAGAAGACCATAACTGAGGGTTTCAAACTTTCTGATTAAAAAAAAATTACAAATCAGTAGGAATCAAGACCATATGATGTTGGCATAAAGACAGACACTTGATAATTGAAATAAAGAGGTCCAAACTAAATCCCTGGATATACTGTAAAATGATTTTCAACAGAGGTGCCAAAACTACACAATGGTGAAAAGATATCTCTTAAACAAATGGTGCTGGGATACTGGATAGCCACTTAAAAAAAGCTGGGCCATTATTATAATCTGTGAAATAAAAACATAGATAAAAATCTTTATAATACTGGCCTTGACAATGAATTTCCTGGATCTAACACAAAAAGTACAGGCAGAAAAATTTTTTAAAAACTGGGACTATATCAAACCAAAAAGCTCCCTATAGCATAAAAAATAAGCAGCAGAGTGAAAAGGCAACGAACACAATGGGAGATAATATTTGGGTGTGATGTATTTGATAAAAGATTAATATGCAAAATACAAAAACTCCTAAAAATCAATAGCAAAAAACAAAAAATCCCATTTAAAATGAGCAAAGTACTAGGATAGTTATTTCTTCAGAAAGAACGTGTAAATGATCAAGTTTATAAAAAGATGCTAAACATTACTAATTCCTAGGGTCTGAATGTTTATTTCTCCCTAAAGTTCATATGTTAAAATTCTCCCACCCAAATTGATGGTATTAGGAAGTGGGAACTTTAGGAGGTGATTAGGTCATGGGGGTGAAACCCTCATGAATGAGATTAGTGCCCTTATAAAGAGTCCTGAGAGAAACGACTCACCCTTTCTTCCTTGTAAAGACAGAGAGAAGTCAGCAGTCTATAACCCAAAAGAGGGCCATAACCAGGACCTGACCATGTTGGCACTTGGATCTCAAACTACAGTCTCCAGAACAATAAATAATTAATTTATAATGTTTATAAGCTAACCAGTTTGTGATATTTTGTATACTAGTCCAAATGGACTAAGACCCTAATCACCAGGGAAATGCAAATAAAAATTGTAATGACTGGTAGAGCCACCAAACGCACACACTTGGTGAATGCCTACCCACCAAGACCTACTGTCCGGCTTGCCTGGAGTGCCCCACCCTCAGCAAAGTCACACCACTGTCTTCACAAATACCCACAGTCTAAGCAATTGAGACACCCGTAGACACTGCTGACATTGGTTAAAGCCAAAGAAATCATACAGACTACCCTACTGTGAATACCCAGAATTAAAGCCAAAGCACCCTACCCAACTGACACTATAGAACAAATTTACAGGAAAATGTCTTTTCCTGTGAAAGTTACTCCATAAAACTGAAAGAGACAAATGCTTCATCAAGTGTGCAGATATCAACATAGTTACAAAAGAAATATAAAAAAGTAAGAAAACATAACATCTCTAAAGAAGTATCACCACTTTCCAGTAACAGACACTTCAAAACAAGGTACGTATAAAATACTTGAAAGGCAATGCAAAATAATGATCTTAAGGAAACTCTGTGAGATACAAGAGAATACAAATAAACAATTCATTGAAACCAGGTAAATAATTCATGACATGAATGAGAATTTATACAAAGAGATACAAATCATAAGAAAGACCCAACAGAAATCTTAAAGCTAAATAATTCAATACATAAAATAAAAAATACAATAAAAAGCATGAATAGACTAGATAAAGCAGAAAAAATAATGTCTGAATTTGAAAAATATGTCTTTTGAAATATCCCAGTCAGGTGAAAAATAAAGTAAAAAGGAGTGAAGAAAGCCTGTAAGACTCATGGGACAATATTAAGCAGACAAACCTAACCATGACCCTCAAGGAAATACAAATGCAAGAACAGACCAAACCCAAAATTAGTAAAATGAAAGAAATATTGAATATGAGAGCAGAAATAAATGAAATATAAATTTGAAAAATACAAAACATAAATAAAGCACATTTTTTAATGATAAATTTAACAAACCATTTGCTAAACTAAGTGAGAAAAAAGATAGAAAACCCAAATAATCTGGACCAAGTGGACCTAATAGACATCTACAGACTTCTCCACCCCAAATCAAGATAATATACATTCTTCTCAGCACTACATAGCACTTATCCTAAAGTCAACCACATAATTGGAAGTAAAACACTTTTCAGCAAATGCAAAAGAGTGGAAATCATAACAAACAGTCTCTCAGACCATAGTGCAATCAAATTAGAACTCAGGATTAAGAAACTCACTCAGAACTGCACAACTACATGGAAACTGAACAACTTGCTCCTGAATGAATATTGAGTAAATAATGAAATAAAGGCAGAAATAAAGTTATTTGAAACCAATGAGAACAAAGACACAAAGTACCAGAATCTCTGGGACACAGCTAAAGCAGTGTTAAGAGGGGAACTTATAACACTAAATGCCGATATCAGAAAGCAAGAAAAGATCTGAAATCGATACCCTAACATCACAATTAAAAGAACTAGAGAAGCAAGAGCAAACAAATTCAAAAGCTAGCAGAAGACAAGAAAGAGCTAAGATCAGAGCAGAACTGAAGAAAATAGAGACCCAAAAAACACTTAAAAAAATCAATGAATCCAGGAGGTGGTTTTTTGAAAAGATTAACGAAATAGATAGACCACTAGCCAGACTAATAAGAAAAGAGAAATAATCAAATAGACACAATAAAAAATGATAAAGGGGATATAACCACCGATCTCATAGAAATACAAACTACCATGAGAAAATACTATAAACACCTCTACATAAATAAACTAGAAAATGGGGAAGAAATGGATAAATTCTTGCACACATACACCCTCCAAAGAATAAACCAGGAAGACGTCCTTGAATAGACCAATAACAAGTTCTGAAACTGAGGCAGTTATTTATTTATTTGTTTGTTTGTTTGTTTGTTTATTGAGATGGAGCCTCACTCTGTTGCCCAGGTTGGAGTGCCATGGCACGATCTCAGCTCACCACAACCTCTGCCTCCCTCTGCCTCCTGGGTTAAAGTGATTCTTGTGCCTCAACCTCCCGAGTAGCTGGGATTACAGGCGTGCACCATCACGCCTGGCTAATTTTTGTATTTTTTAGTAGAGACGGGGTTTCGCCATGTTGGCCAGGCTGGTCTCGAACTCCTGACCTCAGGTGCTCCACCTGCCTCGGCCTCCCAAAGTTCTAGAATTACAGGCATGAGCCACCGTGCCTGGCTGAATTGTAAGTTTTAAATTGTTGGGTTATATGACATGTGAATTGTAAAAACTGGTAAAATAGCCAAAAAAAAAAGAAGAAGAAAGAATAAGTTTTAGGGCTCTATACCACTGCAGAGTCACTATAGTTAACATTAATTTATTGTATATTTTCTAATAGCTAGAAAATAGAATTTTGAATGATCCTACCATGAAGAAATGATGTTTGAGATTATTGATATGCTAATCACTGATTTGATCACTACACATTGTATACATGTAACAAAATATTACACTGTATTCCATAAATATGTATAAAAATTGTCAATTAAAATACTCTTTCAGAAAACATAGAAAATAACATGTTGGCAGGGTAGTGGAAAAATTGAAACACTTGTGCATTGCTGGTGGGAATTTACAATGGTACAATCTTTCTTTCTTTATTTGAGACAGAGCCTTGCTCTGTCACTCAGGCTGGAGTGCAGTGGTGCGATCACAGTTCACTGCAACCTCCACATCCAGGGTTCAAATGATTCTCCTGCCTCAGCCTCCCGAGTAGCTGGGACTACAGGCGCACACCAAGGGTACAATCTTTATGGAAAACATTATGACAGCTCCTCAACAACTTAAACATAAAATTACCATATTTTAATTATATTAAAATACCATATGTTTAATTGTATTAAACATGGAATTACCATAAGCATACATACAATATATTCCACCTATTAAACTGTAATTCTGTACAGATTTTACTTTTGTGTATATGCCAAAAAGAAAGCAGAGACTCAAAAAGATTGTATTTTTTCTCCAATATTCAGAGCAGCTTTATTCACAATACCAAAGTGTCGAAGCATTGCAAAAATCCATGGAGAGATGAATTGATGAAGAAAATTTGGTATATAAATTCACTGGAGTATTTTCAGCCTTAAAAAATGAAGAAAATTATGACACATGCTACAACATGGAATAACACTAACGGTGTTGTGGTAACTTAAATAAGCCAGTCAGAAAAAGACAAATACTGTATAATTTTACTTATATTCAGTTCCTAGTATAGCCTAATTTGTGATGACAGAAAGTAGAATGGTGGTTGCAAGAACAAGGGTAAAGGGAGAATGGGCAATGTTTATGGGAATTAAGATTTGGTTTGTGAAGATGAAAAAAGTTCCGGACATGGATAGTGGTGATGGTTGCAGAATATTATAAATGTATTTGATTCTACTGAATTGAGCAATTAAAAATGGTTAAAATGGTAAAATGTATGTTATATATATTCACCAGTATAAAAGTATAAACAAAATCCTCCAAAGTTGCAATGAAATATATCACCTTAAACCTGTTAGGATGGCCATTTTCACAAAAGCAGAAAATTACGAGTGTTGATGAGGATGTAGGGAAATTTGGACCCTCGTGCACTGCTGATGAAAATGTAAAATGGAGTATTCGGTGTGGGAAATACTATGTAGTTCTCTCAAAAAATTAGAAATAGGACTGCCATATAATCCAGTCATCTTAACTCTGGATATTTATCTAAAATAATTCAAAGAGGGATCTCAGTGATATTTACACTTTACGTTCATTGCAGCCTTATTCAAAATAGACAAGAGGTGGAAAGAACCTAAATTTTTATACACAGATTAATGTATAAGGAATATATATATATATATACACACACACACCCCGCACAGATGGGGTATTATTGAACCATATAAATGGAAAATCTGTCATATGCTATAATATGAATGAACCTGGAGGAACATTATCCTAGGGGAAATAAGCTAGTCACAGACAAATATTATATGATTCTACTTGTTTGAGGGATCTTAAATATTCAAACTCACAGAAGCAGTAGAATGATGGTTGCCAGGGGCTGAGGGAAGTGGGAAATGGGCAGTTTCTGTGTAGTGAGTACAGAGTTTCAGTCATTCAAAATGAAAATATTCTTGACATCGGTTGTAAAACAAATGTGCATATAGTTAATGATACTGTACTGTATGCTTAAAAATTTGCTAAGAGGGTAGAGTTCATATGAGGTGTCTTTTACCACAATAAAAAATAGTTTAAAAAAAGAAACCTTATGTATCAAGTAATGGTATTACATGAACATCAACAATCGGAAGATACCTCACTGAACGTCATCTCAAGATATTTGGCTTTTAATCTTTATTTTAATTTTTCTCAATGTTTGAGCTGAGCTCCATTTATGTAGAAATTGTCGAGAGTGGAGCTTGTTGGCTGGGCAGGGTGGCTCACACCTGTAATCTCAGCACTTTGGGAGGCCGAGGGGGGCAGATCACGAGGTCAGGACATCGAGATCATCCTGGCAAACACAGTGAAACCCCATCTCTACTAAAAATACAAAAAATTAGCCAGGCGTAGGGGCAGGCACCTGTAGTCCCAGCTACTGGGGAGGCTGAGGCAGGAGAATGGCATGAACCCAGGAGGTGGAGCTTGCAGTGAGCAGAGACCATGCCACTGCACTCCAGCCTGGCCCTGGGCCCCACTACACTCTTAATAATTCAGTCTTTGGTACTGGGAACTGAACAGCCTGCATTTTAAACAAGTCCCCAGTAATCATAGCAGCTTTATTCACATTGGACAAAATGTAGACGCAACGCAAATATTCATGGAGAGATGAATGGATAAAGAAAATATGGTATATACATAAATTGGAATATAATTCCAAGGAATTCGTACATACGGTAAATTTGAGACCACTGGATGTGAGCAATAACGATTAACTTTGCTTTACGTGAGAAAAGAAAATAAGCATAATTCAAGTTTAGAAAATATTACTCAAATATCAGTGTGGAGAATAGATTAGAGGAGAGCAAAACTGCAGTCCTGGACATCAATTTGAAAAACTTTGTAATGCCTTAGGCATGAGATAGTGACAGACCATGGTTAAGGAAAGAAGAAAGTAACAAATCATTTAGGAGATTCTAAGAAACTAAACTACAGACAGTCTGATGCTTAGTTACATATTGACAATAAAGAAAATGGAGAAAGCCAATTTCTGACTTGGGTGACTAGATGGATAATTGTAACATTTATTAATATACAAAATATAAAAGGAGCAACAAGTTTGATGTAGAGATCACTAATTCAATATGGTATTTGTTAAATCTAAAATATGAAGTATTCAAATAGAGCTATCAATAAGCAGCTGGATATATTTATTAGGAAAGACATGACATCTGGAGAGGCAGTTCTGAGAGGTACCAGCATCTTAGCTGGTATTTGAAACCATGGTGGCCCATGGCATCAAGCACAGAATGTGTATTGAATAAGAACACACTGCATATCATAGTAGACCTTAAAGTACCACCAATATTTCATGTGAAGATAAAGAGAGCAGTCCATGGAGAAGAAAAATATAGAATGTTCACAGATATTAGGCAGAATAAGGAAGTAATAATGCCCATGAAACCAAGGGAGAAAATAACTTAAATGAGGAATACCAACAATATAAAATGGTATACAAGACTAAGGTAAGGAAAAGAATAGGATGTGTTACTAGACCCTCATCAGTAATTTGAGATAACTCAAAAAGAGAAGAATATGTATTTGAGATACAATCATTTCAATACTATTTTCTTTTTTTTTTTTTTTTTCTTTAGACGGAGTCTGGCTCTGTCGCCCAGGCTGGAGTGCAGTGGCCGGATCTCAGCTCACTGCAAGCTCCGCCTCCCGGGTTTACGCCATTCTCCTGCCTCAGCCTCCCAAGTAGCTGGGACTACAGGCACCCGCCTCGTCGCCCGGCTAGTTTTTTTTTTTGTATTTTTTAGTAGAGACGGAGTTTCACCGTATCAGCCAGGATGGTCTCGATCTCCTGACCTCGTGATCCGCCCGTCTCGGCCTCCCAAAGTGCTGAGATTACAGGCTTGAGCTTCAATACTATTTTCATTTTATGTTATTCTTCAGTAAATAGTGGGATTTGACTGTTGTAATTTGTCTTAAACTGAATTTCATGGGTTCTTATTTATAATTGTGCCAAAATTACCTTATAATAATTGTAATCTTACTTAACATAGTTACCATATTACCTGTTTATGTATATCTGGTGTTAATTTTACACTTGGCTAAAAATGCAGAATGGCAATTTACATTTTATATGGCTAAGCTTTATATAGTATAACACAAATACCAACATTATATAAGCTCTAATTTTTTTACTCTACGTATGAAATTTCTTTCTGACCTTAAATGTAATATCCTATCTTATATTAGAATTTTTATTTTCTTCTTTTTGAAAGTCTCGGAGTAAATGTTCTCAACTAATTCAAATACAATCCATTTCATTTACAGTATAATTGGCTGCCTTGTTTTAGCATTATATGAGATGAAAATGTGAGAGAAGGTCACTTGGGTTTCAAGTAATTAATAATTAGAAGTTTTTATATTGTACAGCAGTCCCTTTATGTTACTGGACCATTGATATAAGAAAATTATATGTTTTCCAAATCTCTTACCTTATGATTTGTTTATTTTTATGTTTTTTAATAATTTAAATCTAATAGGAAAAATAATATGTGTATTCAAATCACAATCTTGAACCTTGAAATTTCTTTACTTGACGTTTTCCCCACATTTCCTAGTATTTCCCAATTAGAGAAAGCACTCAATAACTGCATGCTGTATGAAATATGAGCAGAATATAATGAGATGAAATCAAATAATAAGATAAGATAATTTGTATAGGTTCTAATTATCTAAGTAAGGGTGTTGGTGATGCATTGTTCATTGCAGCACATATGACCGTTTCTCTGATTTCATTTGACAATATACTCAACAGAAGTAGAAATACGGTGATGTAGTAAACAAAAATGCAACCTTGGGCTGCATATCATCAAAGAGTATGCAGACTGGGATAAATGTCACTGCACTTTATTTTGTGCTGGAAAAACTATACCTCGAGATTATTTAGTTCTTGATACTAGGAATTTAAGAGCATGTACTAGAACATTTTTATATGACACACATGTGATGGATAACTTTAAATAGCATATGATACATGCCCTGATTTCTTTTGATAGAGATATAATAGTAAATATAGCAAAATAAACTCTTAAAGTAGCCAGAGATTCTAATAGTAGTGAGCGATAGTACTCTATGTAACTTTGTGCAACCACATTAAATGCAGGGGTTAAAATGCCTCAGCCTGAAAATTAATTCTCTTAATGAATGTAGCCTCCCTATCTACTCTTTCCTGTGGTCCCCTGTAGTTTGATCTCACACTGACCCTCCTCATTATTAAATTCAGATGTATCCATGGAGGAAAATAGGCAACAAAAATTCTCCAAGAAGGCATAACCAGTGCCCATGGATTTCCATGGAAGAGGATTTTTTTCAGAAAACCCAGGAAAAGACTCCACTTTTAAGGCAGTTAGTCTTTATTATTCCTGTTCAGTAAAATAAGTGCCATGAATCAGTGATTACCTTATGTTTTCCTTTCTCTACTGTCCAGAATGAGGGCTTTGGTAGTAGTTACACTCTAAGTTCCTGACAGCTCTATATACTGGGCTATTAAGGGAATATCACTTGTCTTTTCATTGTGGTTCGGCATGTCAAAAAAAATCTACACCTGGTTCTGTTTTAAAGACCTTAATATAATCTAGAGATGTTGAAAATTGAGCTTAATGCCATAACCCACTCCAACTTTGAAGTTAAGCAAGTGGGTGAGTAAATAGAGATATGTATGCTACCATTTGTAGAAATGCATGTGTAATACAAGCAATCAGATTAAATATTGGGTGTCAAAGGGCAGAATAAAACAGAAACTTTTATTGACTACCAAATGTTTATTCCTTTCTTCATTCTTAACTGTATCCCAATTTATTTGTCAATTGGCATTGGTCCATTTCAAAATATAAGATGTGATTGCTCTAAGACAAAAACTAGGTGAGAATATAGTAAATGATAAATGTAGTCTATAATAAGGTAAATTGGTCAAAAATTGTGCCATGACAATTGAGAAAAGGGATTATGTTTTGCTCATTAAAGAATAATGGGTGGTGCCCAAGATAGCTGAATGGGAACAGTGCCAGCCTCTAGCTCCCAGCATGAGCGACACAGAAGAGGGGTGATTTCTGCATTTTCAACCGAGGTACTGGGTTCATCTCACTGGGGCGTGTTGGACTGTTGATGCTGGTCCGTGGGTGCAGCCTGACCAGTGAGAGCTGAAGCAGGGCAAGGCATTGCCTCACCTGGGAAGCACAAGGGAGAAGGGAATTCCTTTTCCTAGCCAAGGGAAAGTGAGAAACACAACACCTGGAAAATCAGGTAAATCCCACCCTAATACTGCGCTTTACCAAGGGTCTTAGCAAATGGCACACCAGGAGATAATATCTCACACCTGGCCTGGAGGGTCCCACACCCACGGAGCCTCCCTCATTGCTAGCACAGCAGTTGAAGATCTAACTGCAAGGGGGCAGCGAGGCAGGGGGAGGGGCGCCCACCATTGCTGAGGCTTAAGTAGATAAACAAAGCCGCCAGGAAGCTCAAATTGAGTGGAGCCCACCACAGCTCAAGGAGGCCTGCCTGCCTCTGTAGACTCCACCTCTGAGGACAGGGCATAGCTAAACAAAAAGCTACAGAAACCTCTGCCGATGTAAAAGTCCCTGTCTGACAGCTTTAAAGAGAGCAGTTATTCTCCCAAAACGGAGGTTGAGATCTGAGAACAGACAGACTGCCTGCGCAAGTGGGTCCCTGATGCCTGAGTAGCCTAACTGGGGGACATCCTCCACTAGGTGCAGACTGACACATCACACCTCACATGGCTGGGTACACCCTGAGACAAAGCTTCCAGAGCAAGAATCAGACAGCAACACTCGCTGTTCAACAACATTCTATCTTCTGCAGCCTCCGCTGCTGATACCCAGGCAAACAGGGTCTGGAGTGGACCTCAAGCAAACTCCAACAGACCTGCAGCTGAGGGCCCTGACTGTTAGAAGGAAAACTAACAAACAGAAAGGACACCCACACCAAAACCCCATCAGTACGTCACCATCATCAAAGACCAGAGGCAGATAAAACCACAAAGATGGGGAAAAAGCAGTGCAGAAAAGCTGGAAATTCAAACAATCAGAGTGCGTCTGCCCCTCCAGAGGAATCCAGCTCATTGCCAGCAATGGAACAAAGCTGGATGGAGGATGACTTTGACGAGTTGAGAGAAGAAGGCTTCAGTCGATCAAACTTCTCAGAGCTAAAGGAGGAACAACATAACCAGTGCAAAGAAACTAAAAACCTTGAAAAAAGAATGCATGAATGGATAACTAGAATAAACAATGCAGAGAGAACTTAAAAGAACTGATAGAAATGAAAACCATGACATAAGAACTACGTGACAAATGCACAACATTCAGTAACTGACTTGATCAACTGGAAGAAAGCGTATCAGTGATTGAAGATCAAATGAATGAAATTAAGCAAGAAGAGAAGTGTAGAGAAAAAAGAGTAAAAGGAAATGAACAAACCCTCTAAGAAATATGGGACTATGTGAAAAGACCAAATCTATGTCTGACTGGTGTACCTGAAAGTGATGGGCAGAATGGAACCAAGTTGGAAAACACTCTGCAGGATATTATCCGGGAGTACATCCCCAACCTAGCAAGGCAGCCCAACATTTGAATTCAGGAAATACAGAGAACACCACAAAGATACTCCTCGAGAAGAGCAACTCCAAGACACATTATTGTCAGATTTACCGAAGTTGAAATGAGGAAAAAATGTCAAGGGCAGCCAGAGAGAAATGTCGGGTTACCCACAAAGGGAAGCCCATCAGACTAACAGCAGATCTCTCAGCAGAAACTCTCCAAGCCAGAAGAGAGTGGGGACCAATATTCAACATTCTTAAAGAAAAGAATTTTCAACCCAGAATTTCATATCCAGCCAAACTAAGTTTCATAAGTGAAGGAGAAATAAAATCCTTTACAGACAAGCAAATGCTTAGAGATTTTGTCACCACTAGGCCTGCCCTACAAGAGATCCTGAAGGAAGCACTGAAGATGGAAAGGAACACCTGGTACCAGCCACTGCAAAATCATGCCAAAATGTAAAGACCATGGATGCTAGGAAGAAACTGCATCAACTAACGAGCAAACTCACTCAGGATTAAGAAACTCACTCAAAACCGCTCAACTACATGGAAACTGAACAACCTGCTCCTGAATGACTACTGGGCATATAACGAAATGAAGGCAAAAATAAAGATGTTCTTTGAAACCAATGAGAACAAAGATACAACATACCAGAATCTCTGGGACACATTTAAAGCAGTGTGTAGAGGGAAATTTATAGCACTAAATGCCCACAAGAGAAAGCATCAGAGATCTAATATTGACACCATAACATCAAAATTAAAAGAATTAGAGAAGCAAGAGCAAACACATTCAAAAGCTAGCAGAAGGCAAGAAATAACTAAGATCAGAGCAGAACTAAAGGAGATAGAGACACAAAAAACCCTGCAAAACATCAATGAATCCAGGAGCTGGTTTTTGAAAAGATCAACAAAATTGATAGACCACTAGCAAGACTAATAAAGAAGAAAAGAGAGAAAAATCAAACAGACGCAATAAAAAATGATAAAGGGAATGTCACCACCGACCCCACAGAAATACAAACTACCATCAGAGAATACTATAAACACCTCTACGCAAATAAACTAGAAAACCTAGAAGAAATGGATAAATTCCTGGACACATACACTCTCCCAAGACTAAACCAGGAAAAAATTGAATCCCTGAATAGACCAATAGCAGGCTCTGAAATTGAGGCAATAATTAATAGCCTACCAACCAAAAAAGGTCCAGGACCAGGTGGATTCACAGCTGAATTCTACCAGAGGTACAAGGAGGAGCTGGTACCATTCCTTCTGAAACTATTCCAATCAATAGAAAAAGAGGGACTCCTCCCTAACTCATTTTATGAGGCCAACATCATCCTGATACCAAAGCCTGGCAGAGACACAACAAAAAAAGAATTTTAGATCAATATCTCCAATGAACATCGATTCAAAAATCTGCAATAAAATACTGGCAAACCGAATACAACAGCACATCAAAAAGCTTATCCACCATGATCAAGTGGGCTTCATCCCTTGCATCCTGGGATGCAAGGCTGGTTCAACATACACAAATCAATAAACATAATCCAACATATAAACAGAACCAAAGACAAAAACCACATGATTATCTCAATAGATGCAGAAAAGGCCTTTGACAAAATTCCAAAGCCCTTCATGCTAAAACCTCTCAATAAATTCAGTATTGATGGAACGTATCTCAACATAGTAAGAGCTATTTATGACAAAACCACAGCCAATATCATACTGAATGGGCAAAAACTGGAAGCATTCCCTCTGAAAACTGGCACAAGACAGGGATGCCCTCTCTCACCACTCCTATTCAACATAGTGTTGGAAGTTCTGGCTAGGGCAATCAGGCAAGAGAAAGAAATAAAGGGTATTCAGTTAGGAAAAGAAGAAGTCAAATTGTCCCTGTTTGCAGATGACATGACTGTATATTTAGAAAACCCCATCGTCTCAGCCAAAAATCTCCTTAAGCTGATAAGCAACTTTAGCAAAGTCTCAGGATACAAAATCAATGTGCAAAAATCACAAGCATTCTTATACACCAGTAACAGACAAACAGAGAGCTAAATTATGAATGAACTCCCATTCACAATAGCTTCAAAGAGAGTAAAATATCTAGGAATCCAACTTATAAGGGATGTAAAGGACCTCTTCAAGGAGAACTACAAACCACTGCTCAGTGAAATAAAAGAGGACACAAACAAATGGAAGAACATACCATGCTCATGGAGAGGAAGAATCAATATCGTGAAAATGGCCATACTGCCCAAGGTAATTTATGGATTCAATGCCATCCCCATTAAGCTATCAATGACTTTCTTCACAGAATTGGAAAAAACTGCTTTAAAGTTCATATGGAACCAAAAAAGACCCCACATTGCCAAGAAAATCCTAAGCCAAAAGAACAAAGCTGGAGGCATCATGCTACCTGACTTCAAACAATACTAAAAGGCTACAGTAACCAAAACAGCATGGTACTGTTACCAAAACAGAAATGTAGACCAATGGAACAGAACAGAGCCCTCAGAAATAATACCACACATCTACAACCATCTGATCTTTGACAAACCTGACAAGAACAAGAAATGGGGAAAGGATTCCCTATTTAATAAATGGTGCTGGGAAAATTGGCTAGCCATAAGTAGAAACCTGAAACTGGATCCTTTCCTTACTCCTTATATGAAAATTAATTCAAGATGGATTAGAGACTTAAATGTTAGACCTAAAACCATAAAAAGCCTAGAAGAAAACCTAGGTAATACCTTTCAGGACATGGGCATGGGCAAGGACTTCATGTCTAAAACACCAAAAGCAATGGCAACAGAAGCCAAAATTGACAAATGGGATCTAATTAAACTAAGGAGCTTCTGCACAGCAAAAGAAACTACCATCGGAATGAATAGGCAACGTACAGAATGGGAGAAAATTTTTGCAATCTACTCATCTGACAAAGGGCTAATATCCAGAACCTATAAAGAACTCACTCAAACAAATTTACAAGAAAAAAACAAGCAACCCTATCAAAAAGTGGGCAAGGGATATGAACAGAGAATTCTCAAAAGAAGACATTCATACAGCCAACAGACACATGAAAAAATGCTCATCATCACTTGCCATCAGAGAAATGCAAATCAAAACCACAATAAGATACCATCTCACCCCAGTTAGAATGGCAATCTTTAAAAAATCAGGAAACAACAGGTGCTGGAGAGGATGTGGAGAAATAGGAACACTTTTACACTGTTGGTGGGACTGTAAACTAGTTCAACCATTGTGGAAAACAGTGTGACATTTCCTCAAGGATCTAGAACTAGAAATACCATTTGACCCAGCCATCCCATTACTGGGTATATACCCAAAGGATTATAAATCATGCTGCTATAAAGACACATGCACACCTATGTTTACCGCAGCACTATTCACAATAGCAAAAACTTGGAATCAACCCAAATGTCCATCAGTGACAGACTGGATTAAGAAAATGTGGCACATATACACCATGGAATACTATGCAGCCATAAGAAAGGATGAATTTGTGTCCTTTATAGGGACATGGGTGCAGCTGGAAACCATCATTCTCAGCAAACTATGGCAAGAACAGAAAACCAAACACCACATGTTCTCACTCATAAGTGGGAACTGAACAATGAGATCACTTGGACACAGGAAGGGGAACATCACACACCGGGGCCTATTGTGGGGAGGGGACAGGGGAAGGGATAGTATTAGGAGGTATACCTAATGTAAATGATGGGTTAATGGGTACAGCACACCAACATGGCACATATATACATGTGTAACATGCCTGCACATTGTGCACATGTACCCTACAACTTAAAGTATAATAAAAAAAAAAAAAAAAAAAAAAGAATAGTGGACTTTTTAGATTAACCATGCTGCACTCAAGTCTCAGTTTTCCTACCAGCAAGATTTGCATTCTTAGGTTCTCTTGGGGCTTTAATGTATTCACTGTTAGAAGCTGGATAATAATATTATGTCCCACCTGTGTTGCCATAAAAATTAAATGGAATAGTAGACACAAAAATCCAACACAGTATTGCTTATTATAACCATATTAGACTTTTTTCCTTTCTCAATTGTCCATCTCATGAAATGTCATGTCAGTTGTCATCATTCTCAGAATGTAAAAGACACTCATAAGTGCTTGTTTAATAAAAGAATAAATGAGTGGATGAATGAAGTTAGTATGAGTAAAGGCTTCCTCTGAAGTTAAAGAAAAACAAAAAATATATGAGGAGTGTGTGAAATTAGAGACTATAACTGATTATTTTCCAAGTCTAGGAGAGATAATGGCACCCGCCATTCATAGGAATCTAGTACCACAAATTCCTAAGTGCTTCTTACTATTTTATTCAACAAATATTTATTGAGCACTTACTGTGTTCCAGAAACTACTGAGTACAGTGGAAACAAAGCAGTGACAAGAGCAGACAAATATATACCTGCACAAAACTTGCATTTTAATTGGTGAATATAAACATTAAACCATTTTTTAAATTTCAGATATAGTAGTAGGTGCCATGAAGAAAAATAAAGTAGAGAAGGAGGCAAAAAGTGGGATGGAGGTTGCCATTTTATGTAGCAAAACCAGGGAAGGCTTCACTGGAAAGATGACATTGGAAAAATTACCTTTTTTTTTTTTTTCAGGCTGGAGTGCAGTGGCGCCATCTCGGCTCACTGCACCTCCACCTTCCACGTTCAACTGATTCTCCTGCCTCAGCCTCCTGAGTAGCTAGGGTTAAAGGCACATGCCACAATGCTTGGCTAATTTTTGTATTTTTAGTACAGACAGGGTTTCACCATGTCGGCCAAGCTGGTCTCGAACTCCCGACCTCAAGTGATCCACCCGCCTTGGCCTCCCAAAGTGCTGGGATTACAGGCGAGAGCCACAGTGCCCGGCCTGGGAATGGTTTTTTTGTTTGCTTGTTTTTGTTTTTGTTTACAGAGGAACCTCCCTCTGTTGTCCAGGCTGTAGTGCAATGGTGCAGTCTCAGCTCACTGCAACCTCTGCCTCCTGGGTTCAAGCGATTCTCCTGCCTCAGCCTCCTGAGTAGTTGAGGTTACAGACACATGCCAGCACACCTAGCTAGTTTTTGTACTTTTAGTAGAGACGGGGTTTCACCATGTTGGCCAGGCTGCTCTCTAACTCCTGACCTCCTGATCTGCCCACCTCGCGTTCCCAAAGTGCTGGAATTACAGGCACGAGCCACTGAGTCTGGCCGGAAGAGTTATCTTAATTGAAAATTACATATACGATTATCTTGGGGGAAGTGTCCAAAATAGAGAAAAGAACTAGTAAAAAAGGACTGAGCTAGGAGTATGACTGGTGTGTGTTTGAGGTACAATATGAAAGCCAATGTGGATAGAGTGAATGAACAAGGACAGTATAAGTTAGTGAAGAGAGATAGGCAAAAAAAAAAAAAAAAAAAAAAGTGATCAAATCTTGTAGTCATTGTAGACCATGTTTTAAACATTGACTTGTATTGCTGATGAGATGGGAAGCTACTTAAAGTTTGTAATATAGTAGCAACTTGATCTTAGTAGTACTTTCAAAGAATTACTCCCACTTCTCGATTGAGAACTGATTAAAGTGAAGCAAGGTTAGAAGAAAGGGATGAGAACTGAAACCTACACTGCTTCTCATCCGTGTGTTTAATAATTCTGAGAGAAAGCATAAGTTCTTTTGGCCTGTATGTTAAACAATACTGAGGTTAGGCAAACTATCTTAGCTTTTTGTTCCAAAAAATACCTGCTGCTTGTAGATAAATCCGTGAACTAAGAATATAGCTTACTTAACTACTTAATCATCAGTACTCACTACAATACTCCTGCCTTGCTGTGCCCACCAACATAAAGCTTGTAAATTGTAATCTTCATGCAATATCAACTAATTTACCACCTAGAAAGGCCTATCCTAATATTACCAATCTGAGGCCTCTAAGCTAAGTTAATATCACCCGAGACTTCCCTCTTGAAACATATTACTAAGCCTGTCAATGTGGTGTTCTTTCTTATTGCAATAAATCTAATAAACTTATTTTACTTGATCAATAGACTTTTCTGGTAGTCTTTTGGGGAGTTGTTGACCCATAGGAAACTAGCTAAGGGGCTACCACATTAATATAGGTAAGAGGTAAAACAATGATTTATGTGTGCGTGTAGTAGCAAAGGTTCTACTAAGTGTTTGGATTCTAAAAATATTTTGAAATAATAACTAGGATAATTTTCAGGCAGATTGGATGAAGAATGAGAGAAAGAGATAGAAGCCCCCCAAAATTGAAGCTGTTCACCTAAATAGCAGGAAGTTATTGTTACCATCCATTTGAAAATGAGGCAATACTTAAAGTCATGGGGCTAGATGACACCACCAAAGAAGAAAATGTAAATACAACAGAGAGCGCTCTAAGAATAAACTCCAAGATACACCATTGCTTTCAGGTCAAGAAAATGAAGAAAAATTCGAAGAGGGGACTGAGAAGGAGTAGCAATGAGAAGAGAAAAGCCAGGAGAATTTGGTGTCCTGCAAGTCAAATATGTGTACTCCAATGTAAATGTCACTGCATCTCGGTTTTTCTAATTGCCATATCAGGATTCAGCTTTCCAAGGGATGCTAAAGCAGTTGCTACACATCCATTCGCCTTCTGGTTTCCAATGTAACTCCTTTGCCTTTCTCTTCATTATTGTAAATTTGTGTTTAAAAGCATCAATTTCCAGTCATTTTATGACTGTTTTTTTCTTTCCTTGCCTTCTCTATAAACACGCTAGCCTAGTTATAAAGATACATTATTAGTACATCTCCAAACATTCTCTCCTAATCTGTCACTGCCTCCTCTTTGATATCATCATCTTTTGCCTATGATGATATAACAGTTTTCTAATTTCTCTCTCTTTCCTCCATTCACCCTATTACTAATGAAATTTGCTTATAGCTGCCACTGTGATCTTTCTAAAAGGAAAAAATTCGTTCACAGCACTCTTCTACTTTAAAATTTTCAATGATCTTACACAGGATTTGGAATAAAGTCCACCCTCCATCTTGTATGTAAATTCATTCACAAAGTGAACACTGTTTTCTTTTCCAGCTTTAGATATTCTTGAAATCAAATATCTTTCAATATACTTAACTGTATATAATTCCTGGAAACAGCCATGATGCCTGTCACTTCAGGCTCTTTGCACATGCTTCTCCTTATTTCCAGATTACAGTCTTTTCTTTTTCCGTCTGAGATAGCTTGTATATTTGTCCCCACCCAAATCTCATGTTACATTAAAATGCCTAATGTTGGAGGTGTGGTCTGGTGGGAGGAATTTGTATTATGGGCTCGGATCCCTCATGAATGGCTTAGGCAATCCCCTTATGATAAGCAAACTCTCCCTCAGAGTTCACACAAGATCTGGTCATTTAGAAGTGTGTGCCAACTCTCCCCGCATTGTCTCTCTCTCTCTTGATCCCACTCTGGCCATGTGACATGCCTGCTCCCCCTCTGCCTTCCACCATGATTGTAAGCTTCCTGAGGCAATCCCTAGAAACCAGGCAGACCCCAGCATGATGCTTTCTGTAACGCCTGAGAACTGTGAACCAATTTAACCTCTTTTCTATATAAATTACCCAAGCTTAGGTATTTTTCTGTAAGAAGGCAAGAATACAGTTAAATTTCATTACCTGAACAGCTGGGAAAGCCCAAGCAAAAGGGAAAAAAAGCACAAAGAATGCTAGGCTCTTCCCCTCTTCTTGACATTTTTATGTAGCTGATATTTGGTTGACAGGAACTTCTGAAGAAGTGAAATAAAGTGTACAGTATGTGTAGAAAGGCAGATATCCTTTAGGAGTTAGGAAGTAATTAGATTAATGATATGCCCATGAGCTTCCAGTGATTTTGAACATCTACCGGTGGAGCTAACCTACTCTTACATACTCTGGCCATTTTACAGCTCAATTACCAACATTGGATGACAGTAAAAGTTGTGAAAGCCTGCAGATAGCTTCCAGAATATATTTCCCTTCAATGTACTCTGAAGCGTATTCTTTTTTCTGATTAAATCTATAACCCATGCATTTGTAATGTGTGAGAAAATAAGCCCTTGATTCTGATTACTACATCCTCAAATATCTAATAGGAACAGACATTAGGTTATACACTTTCAAATCAAACAAAAAGATTTGCATATGAGAGAACTAGCCAGGAAAGTGAATAGGGAGGAAAAAGACTGAAGATCGTATGTATATTTTGGTGTGTTTCCCTTTTTATGGTAAAATGTCCTACATGAATCCCCTTTCTTGACATGCTGCCTTAGTTTGTACAGAAGACTAGAACTACCTGTCAGAAACCAGAAGGAAATGTTGATTGTAAGGCTCAGTGCCAGCACTTGGCTAGCAAGTCATGCAGGTACTAAATAATGAGCTCAGATTTTAAAATAACTGCTTCAGAATTGTTTTAGGACTCGTAGAAAGAGAAAGAAAAGGCTTTCAAGTATTAGTATACATTCCTCCAACACTTCTTTCTTAGAATGGGGATGTTTATGTCATGTTAAGCTGCTTAGAATCCTCTATTAAAAGTGGCACCTGTATATTGAACTAAATACAAGCATTTCACAAGTACAGTGAAAATTATAGTAATAATAGTAGTAGGTGTGTATTAGGTTGATTTTACTGTGGTGGTCTTAGGGACAAATTGGTTTTCTTAATGATAACTGATAATAGTTTTGACGTATGTGTGCCAGACTCTGAGAAAATAAGTTAAGGTTTCAATCCCCCAAAAGGTCTTACACAGTCAAAATTTGCCAAGTATGAAATTAGTGGGTTTACTTGGAAAACACAGGCCCTTAGAGTGGTTCACATGTATTAAATTCTTACTTTGTACTAGATGCTTTGTTAAAATTATTTGCTTATTTGATTTCAATTAATTTTTACTAAAGCACAATCTTTATACACATTTGTTAAATGAGGATACTATGGATTAGTGAGGAAAAAGTCACTTAGAAGTGCTCACCCAAATAAAAAGTAGATGTGCTATGATTTAAACGTTAATTACTTTGTTGCATTAAGAATGTTTCATTCTGATGCTTGTGGCCTATGGGGAAACACATCAAATGTAGATAATAAAAATTCAATTGTAGGGGATTAATGAAAAGACCACTTAGTCAAGCGAGTAGACTCTTCATCTCACTCATTCTTTATTTAATGTTAGGTGGCTTGGTTTATGGAGATGTGGGGTAATGATCATACTCCAAACTCTTGGTGTTATCCTCCCAATCGTTGTAATAATAGTCTCCCTGGCGCACTGTATTCTCTCAAAGATTTTAAATGCTTTCATGCAGCCATCTCTGGAATGTCAAATGGTCTCTTTTCAACTGGAATGACAAAAGCTGGAAGAAATGTGATACCATGAGGACACTGTAACGTATGAATAACATGTTGAGACTGGAAACTTAAAATGATGGTAACTGAGAGTGACGCTAAGGCCCTAAGTTTTAATCACACTCTCACCTAAGTGAGAATCTGGCCCCAAAAGGGAATTTTTTTTTTTGAACAAAATTATGGGAGGTCATTCTTTTGGACTGAGCTCGTGCACTAGGCCCCAACAGACCAAACCAAACTAAAATGGAGTCACTCGTGCTAAACGTGACATAATCAAGCTAAGGCTCTAAGAAAACACATAGATCATAGAACAGACCAGGTTTTGTTCTTCTCTTGTAAACAGGATGTTCCAGCATGAGGAGGTACCCTCTACTCAGTCCTTTTTCCCTCCTTGTAAAACCCATTGTTCTACTATGGGTTTCAAAACCATATAAGTACATTTACAATAGTGATAGTAATATTAATGACTAAGGTTTTGATCAATCTCTCAAAATTGAGAAAATGACCAAAAAGGGAGAATTGTTAAAGCAAACTAAATATGTCCTGAGAAGGACTCCCTACTTTTATATTTGCGTCCTCGTGGATGAACTGTAATCTAGCTTAATAGTCAGACAAAGTTGAAAACCTAACTTAGTAGTATATGCAGCTGTAACAATTGCTGAGTGTTGGCAAATCGCAACAGCCATACTTCAACCACTCATAGACTGCCGAGTGTTCAAACTGTGTTCTAATAAGGCAAACACTGAGCTGTAACCAATCTCACTGTTTCTGTACCTCACTTCCAATTCCTGACATCACTTGACCTTTTTTCCTCTATAAATTTGTTCTGACCACGAGGCTTCCCTGAAGTCTCTGTGAATCTACTGTGATTATGGGAGCTGCCCAATTCCTGAAAGTAAATTAAACTCCTTTACATTTAATTCAGCTGAAGTTTTTGTTTTATCAATAGTTAAAGCAAACTTATATCTCACAAGCAGTGGTTTAGAATCTCTTCGTATGTTTCTCTTTTAATTTTTGCTATCATCTTTTGAGATAGATATTACTATTATTTTTCAGGTATGTTTTGCTTTAAATATGAGCTCTTTATAACGGCTAAAAGTCAATCTAAAAATTACCCAGAAGGATTTCAGCAAGATGTGCACTAGGAAGTTCCTCCAGGCCCTCATACCCCAATGGAATCATTAAAAATATAATTAGATCCTGAATAAAATAACTTCAGTGTAGCTCTGGAAAAATGATGAAATGTCTCCTGCAATCAAGCAAAAGCCAAATCAAGAAAAAAGCCACATTTGAAGTGGTACAAATTTAAAGCATTATTACTTATAAATTGGCAATTTATATCTGTATAAATTTATGGAGTATAAAGTGATGTGATGATTTATGAATAAATGTGAAATAATTAAGTCAAACTAGTTTAGATATTCATTATCTCAAATACTTCGCTTTTTTTTTTTTTGGTGAGAACCTTTGAAACGTACTCTTAAAAAAATAAAAAAAATTTGAAGTGTAAAATATTTTATTATTAACTATATTCACCATACTGTGCAATATAACTCAAAAAAAGTATCCTGATTTTGTACCTTTTGATTATTATCTCAGCATTTCCCCCACTCTCCAGCCTCTATAATTACCATCCTACTCTCTATTTCTATGAGTTCAATTGTTTTATAATCTTATGAACTCTGAAAATTTGAGACAACTATTAGTTAATTTAGAAAGTTTATTTTGCGAAAGTTGAGAATCCGCCTGTGACACAGCCTCAGGAAGTACTGGTGACATATGCCCAAGGTGGCTGGGGTACAGTTTTGTTTTAGACATTTTGGGGAGGCATAAGACATCAATCAATACATGTAAGAAGTACATCAGTTCTGTCCGGATAGGCTACCTCAACTCAAAGCAAGCCCCACCACTGGGGGCTTCCAGGTCACAGGTAGGTGAGAGACAGATGGTTGCAATTTTTTTTTTTTTTTTTTTTTTTTGAGACGGAGTCTTGCTCTGTCACCCGGGCTGGAGTGCAGTGGCTGGATCTCAGCTCACTGCAAGCTCCGCCTCCCGGGTTCACGCCATTCTCCTGCCTCAGCCTCCCGAGTAGCTGGGACTATAGGCGCCCGCCACCTCGCCTGACTAGTTTTTTGTGTTTTTTAGTAGAGACGGGGTTTCACCGTGTTAGCCAGGATGGTCTCGATCTCCTGACCTCGTGATCCACCCGTCTCGGCATCCCAAAGTGCTGCATTCTTTTGAATTTCTGTAAGTCTTTCTCAAGGAGCCAATCAAAATATGAATTTTTCTCTGTGGGCAGAGAAATGACTTTGAATAGAAAGTGAGGCAGATTTGGCCTGAGAGGTTCCCAGCTTGAAGAGGTCCAAGATAATTTCCTTTCACATTTCCTCCCTTTAGTTTTTCAAACTCTTTTGGAGGAAGCATTTTGCAAGAAAATGAGACTCTGGTCTCAGGTTTCATCTGTCTCTCATGGCTAGGATGATGTATTCCTAGATGAGTAGGTCCCGAAAGCTCATTTTTAGCAGGTTGTGAAGTCTTATGTCCTGTGAAGAGAAAACAGCGGTGCGGAAGGGATAAATAACAGCAAATAAAAGAACAATCCTGGAAAAAATCAATATAAGCCACATTACTCTGTAGTCCATACATTAGTAGGCAGATATGAAAGTGGCTTATGTATATAAATAGGTTAATGTTATTTTCTTCTGAAGTTTGTCTTCAGTTCGCAGGGTTTTAAGAAAACACAGCTTAGTTTTCACTGACTCCAAATTAGGATAACTGGGGAAAAAAAATGGAAAACATTATTTTGAAGACGTGTAACCAAGAAAAATTAGAATTGAGACCAAACTATAGAAAATAATAAAAATGGGGGGAAAAACCCCATTAGACAAGACTAGAATCTAACAACAGGTGTACAATCGATTTGAAACATAATTTCATTCTCTCTCCAGTTTCCCATTTTACTAAAAACAAATCATGGTAAAACTGGTTTGCTTATTATGGCCTAATTATTTGTATATAGTGCAGCAAGAATAATTATTTTTTACATAGGCTGTAAAATTGGCTTTGCTGGAACTTTGTTCCATAGGAGGAATCTCAGATAATCCTTTTTTTTTTTTTTTTTTTTTTTTTTTTGAGACGGAATCTTGCTTGTTGCCCAGGCTGAAGTGAAGTGGTGTCATCTTGGCTCACTGTAACCTCTGCCTCCTGGATCTGAGAGATTATCTTGCCTCAGCCTCCCAAGTAGCTGGGACTATAGGCACCCGACACCATGCCCAGCTAATTTTTTGTATTTTCAGTAGAGTCAGAGTTTTACCATGTTAGCCAGGATGGTCTCGATCTCCTCACCTTGTGATCCATCTGCCTCTGCCTCCCAAAGTGCTGGGATTACAGACGTGAGCCACTGCGCCTGGCACAGATAATACTTTTTAAAAGCTGAGCCCAGCCATGGATTTGTGCTATCAAATACTGTGAGTTGGGTGACTTTCCTCTCCTCTTGAGGTTCCAGGAATAATCTGAGGCTTCTGTGCCTGCCAGAAAGTGACATTCCTTACTTACCACAGGTCAGAAACCCTGTACCACGACTGTGTACACAAAACGTGAGGCCAGTTTTCCAAGGGCTTTATTGGCTCCATAAGTCAAGTTTGATTCCTTAAAGGAAAGTGCACCATTCCAAAGCCTTGGTCAAATAACCAGTTTCTCCAATTGTGTCCTGTTACAAATGAAAACAAATTCCTATTGCACTCATGCAAATAACTGTATTGCCATAAGTTAAGAATACTCACAGATAGTTTCCAAATTCTGGAAAAGCAGGTAGAGAAAAACAAATATGCTCCAAGTTTTGTTGATAGGATTATACTAAATTATTAAAAGCTGTCAATAGATTTAAAAAAAAAGTTTTAAGACTCTGAAAAAGAAAACAAACAATCAGCAAGCATTTTAAGAAAAAGTCAAAACAGTTGGTTCAGTTCATGCAGTCAGTTAATTCCTGTTCTGCCTGATACTCATGAACATATTACCTCTCTATGAATCCTGCAAGATTTTTCTCTATTCTGATGCATAATTTCCGAAGTTATCAGAAACCTGCATTTAAGAGCACCTGTTGGAGTTTTATAGCTAATTATAAAGCCATCTTCTAAAGAGGACCAAAACACGACAATAATTGTCTATGGATGAAAAAATGTTTTAAGGCAGCCATAGTCAAAAGACACAACCGACAAGGAAATTTTTTACCTCTGTGACACACAATAATTTTAACATAACAATTATGATTATTCCTGATAATATACACTAAGTTATATCAGAATTACAGGAGTTTCCCATAATTGTGGAAAACATGCCAATAACATATTTATACAAATACAGGCCAAGGAAGATCAAACACCATTTCATATCTGACGATGCCTTCTGTATAATTTTTATACCTGATAAGCCAAATTGTGTCATTTTTTGGACTTTAGGAAACCTAATGTCTTAAAAGATTAATTAGGTTAGAAAAATACGTAATTTATTATTTGATTTTGGAAAGTTTGTCAGATACAAAAGCTTTAAAACACTTGATATTACAAAATAGGATTACAGGTCATTGCAAAGTTATTTATTTAACCAAAGTGATAATTCAAGGATTTCAAAGAAAAGCAGAAGCTTTCATTCTATTAGGGTTAAGAAACCCTAATAGAAACACCATGAAGCCAATTACATTTGTTTTTTTAAATTTTGTAAACAATCTATAAAATTTAATCTTCATTATAAAATATAACTTCCATAAGCCTTTTATAACCTTTATAACCTTTATAAAGAAGTTGGTTAATGCTTCAAGAAAACTTTGTTAATCTGACACAGAGGGACATATATTGGTTTTGCATCAATATGCCTTTGACCCTAATAATTAACTTATAGAGAAACTGAATTTATTTTATCTTTCAAAATGGGCCCTTACAATCTTACACAACCACCTCTTGCGCCATAGTCCCTGGGCCTTGAAGAATGGAATAGCTTTAATTTCTTGCCCTGTGTCTCAGGAATGCAATTTATTTTGATTGGCATCTTCTATGGAGCCTAAGGAAGAGGATTTAATTGTTGTCAGTGTTTAAGATTTAGCAGGACTTGGTGTTCTTTTTAGACCCAGGAGTTAAAGCCCTGTAACTCAATGTTAGGAGGATTTTAAAGGCACATACAGGAAGATACATGGATGTAATAAATTTAATTTAAAAAGAAAATTATTGGGCCAGGCCTAGTGGCTCACACCTGTAATCCCAGCACTTTGGCAGGCCAAGGTGGGTGGATCACTTGAGGTCAGGAGTTCAAGACCAGCCTGGCCAACATGGTAAAACCCCATCTCTACTAAAAATACAAAACTTAGCTGGGCCTGGTGGCATTCACCTATAATCCCAGCTACTCAGGAGGCTGAAGCACGACAATCACTTGAACCCGGGAGGCAGAGGTTGCAGTGGAACTGCACTGCACTCTAGCCTCAGCAATAGAACGAGACTCAGTCTCAAAAAAAAAAAAAAAAAAATTCTCATTTTTTTTTTCCTAAGCAACCCAAAACTTAATAATACAACCAGTTATATTATTTTAGGACTAAATTTACCATACAAAAATTTTTCCTATATAAAATTATTTCTCCTTAAGTTTTTTTATCTCAAAAAAATACTCTTTATTTCTATAACATTATTTACATTTTTAAAAAATTTCCCAGTTCCTTTTACCTTGTTTTATACATAATCTTTAAGCTTTGACTTAGACAAAAGTTTTTTACTTTTCTTTTAAAAGGACACACTTCTCTTTTTTTATTTTTAGCAAGAATATCTTCCTACAATATAAATTTATTGGAAAATATCCAAATAATGAAATATTTTTTACTTAATTTAATATAACTTTAGATTCTAAATTATAATCAGTTAGTACACAAGTATTTATAACATTACATTTACCTAATTATTTTATTTTAATTGTTTACCTAGATTATTTATGAAAACTGTGATAGTCATGAATTTAAGTTATGAAACTGCCATTGCAAAATTATAACTGAGCCAGTGAGAGAAAAATTTGACCTAATTGATTCCTTCTTGCTCTTAACCGTCAAGCCGTCCTTGTTCATTCCTGGGCATAGGCGGAGCTAACTTTGGAAGGAACTAAGTTTATACTTCAGTTTTGAAACAAAGACAATTACAGTCCTTTCCCAAAACAAACCTCTCTGTGGACTAGACTGCCTAAAACCACAGGATTAGAAGCTAGGTAATCTTGATAAATCCAAGATGCAGCTATTTTCATTAAACCCATATCAATGTCTGTTTTATTAAAAATTACACAAGCAAAGATCATTCTGTTTTGGACTGGGTTTATAGTTTTGTAACCCTTGTGTCAAATGTTGACACCTTAAAGTATTTGGCAGGGATAAGTATGAAATTGCTTCATTAATAAATGCAAACAAAAATGAATGCTGGCAATTCTTAAGACACTTTGAATATTACTTTACCAATAATTTTATTTGTATTTATTTATTTATTTATTGAGATGGAGTCTCACTCTGTCACCCAGGCTGGAGTGCAATGATGTGATCTCGGCGCACTACTTTAACTTGCGTCCATGTGAAGAGACCACCATACTGGCTTTGTGTGAGCAACAAGCCTGTTTATTTCACCTGGGTGCAGGAGGGCTGAGTCCGAAAAGAGAATCAGGAAGGGAGATAGGGGTGGAGCTGTTTTATAGGATTTGAGTAGGTAAAGGAAAATTACAGTCAAAGGGGGTTGTTCTCTGGCATGCAGGGGTGGGGGGTCACAAGGTGCTCAGTGGGGGAGCTTTTGAGCCAGGATGAGCCAGGAGAAGGAATTTCACAAGATAGTGTCATCAGTTAAGGCAGGAACAGGACATTTTCACTTCTTTTGTGGTGGAATGTCATCAGTTAAGGCAGGAACCGGCCATCTGGATGTGCCATCTGGATGTGTACGTGCAAGTCACAGGGGATATGATGGCTTAGCTTGGGCTCAGAGGCCTGAAAACTGCAACCTCCATCTCCCGGGTTCAAGCAATTCTCCTGCCTCAGTCTCCTGAGTACTTTGATTACAGGCACCCACCATCATGCCTGGCTAATTATTGTATTCTTAGTAGTGGCAGGGTTTCACCATGTTGGCCAGGATGGTCTCCAACTCCTGACCCCAGGTGATCTTCCTGCTTTGGCTACCCGAAGTGCTGGGATTACAGGCATGAGCCACTGTGCCTGGCCTACTTTACCAATTATTTTATTTATTTATTTATTTATTTATTTATTTATTTATTATTTTTGAGACAGAGTCTCACTCTATCATCCAGGTTGGAGTGCAGTGGCACAATCTCAGCTCACTCCAACCTCCGCCTCCCGGGTTCAAGCGATTCTCTTGCCTCAGCCTCCTGAGTAGCTGGGATTACTGGCACCTACCACTGTGCCAGGCTAATTTTTTTATTTTTAGTACAGACGTGGTTTCACCATCTTGGTTAGGCTGGTCTTGAACTCCTGACCTTAGGTGACTCACCCACCTCGGCCTCCCAAAGTGCTGGGATTACAGGCTTGAGCCACTGTGCCCAGCAATAATTTTAAAGCTAGCTTATTTATTAAATATTTCTTAAGTTACATAAACTTGAAAAAGGATTTGACTAGTCTTTTCTTTTTTACTATTTGATTTAAGCGCTTTTATTTTTCTTTAAGCCAATTAATTAGAGCTCTTTTATGTATTTTTAGTAGTGAAACATTGTGTACACAACGCAAATACATAGCTGTATTAGTCATGCCGAAGGAAGTACATTGTATAGATTTATAAAGACCCCTCCCTACCCCCCCCCCATTTTTTTACTATCTGACATTTTCAGATTCTTGATAACCTCGGCAGTGGTCAGCTAAATAACCTTAATTTGCAAATTAAAAGAAACAACTCAGGTGAAAATCAAATAGCGAAATTTACATCAAAGTACAGAGAGAAAAAGCCTGATGGTGCTAGAGAGATGCTTTTACACTGCACTTATTTTTTTTTTAAAAAAAGCAAAGACATTTCTGAGTGTCTAAACTACATTCTTCCTTAAAAACCCAAGAGTAGCCTCTGCTGCAATAACTATTTAGGTCAAAAAATGAGGTGAAACTAGAATTCAGTCAACTGAGGAAAAAAAAAAAACTTTTGCTCAAAAAAAAAGACAAGGTCTTGGGAGACAAAAAAAAAACAAACAAAAAACAAAACATGAAAGCCTTTTAAATACGAAAACATGCACACATGCATACATACATGCACATATCTTGGATGTTAGCCTTTCAATGAAGCTGGCTTTTAACCATTGAGCTCCTTTATCAACAACAACAACAAAATCTTTTTAAATTTCATTACGATATTCCATGCTGCTAAACTTAACAATGATCACACAAATCATACAACTTCTGAGCGCCCTAAGTGTAAACAGAAGTTAACATCAGCTGGTTGTTAATGCTAACTTTAATTGCTTGAAAAGAATTTGCAAGACAGAATGCCAAACCAGTTTCTTACCTGGTGATGGGTCTCAGGCTTTTTAGACTGTTCTTTACCATCCTAGAAGCAGGAAAAACAAAAACAAAATTTCCCCTGTTGGAAGCGAGCTCAAACTCCATGAACTCCAACCTGACTTCCGTCGCCTTGGAAGCAGGAAAAAAACTTGCCTTCCTTGTGTTGGAAGCAAGTAAAACTCCAAAAAAAAAAAAAAGAAGAAGAAAGAAAGAAAGAAAAAAAAAAGAGTTTTACGGCAAAAGAAACTTTCGATCTCCACCAAATGTTGGGAGATCAGGGATTCTCTGGAAGGGTTGCTCTCAGATCTCAGCGAATTGTCCTATTGGTTTGAGCCATAAAGTTAGCTCATGCTGGTACGAAGCACTGATAGATTTGTCAAAGGTCAGAGGCATTTCCACTCAGAATCTCCCCATGGTTATGAAAATATGAACCCCAAAAATTTGAGGCAGGTCTCAGTTAATTCAGAAAGTTTATTTTGCCAAGGTTGAGGACGCATTTGCGACAGGGCCTCAGGAAGTCCTGATGGCATGTGCCCAAAGTGGTGGAGGCACAGCTTGGCTTTAGACATTTTAAGGAGGCATGAGACATCAATAAATATATGTAAGAAGTACGTTAGTTTCCTCCTGAAAGGCTGTAACAACTCAAAGCAAGGCCTCCCCTCTGGGGGCTTCCGGGTCACTGGTAGATAAGAGACAGATGGATGCATTCTTTTGAGTTCCTGATGAGACTTTGCAAAGGAGGCAATCAGCATATGCATCTATCTCTGTGAGCAGAGGGATGACTTTCAATAGAATGGGAAGCAGATTTGCCCTGAGCAGTTCCCGGCTTGAAGGGGCCAAAGATATTTTCCTTTCACAATCTACATATTAATAAGAATATGTAGTGATTTTCTTTCTGTGCCTCATTTATATAGTGGTTTTTTAATCCTATCCATGTTGTCACAAATATCAGAATTTCCTTTTCTTATTTTTATTTTTTTATTATACTTTAAGTTCTAGGGCACATGTGCACAGCGTATAGAATAGTGTTTCATTGTGTATGTGTATCATATATTCTATATTCATTCATCTGTTGATGGTTGCTTAGTTCCTAATCTATAACTTGCCTACTGTGACTAGTGCCTCAATGAATATAGAACTGCACGCATCTTTTTGATAAACTGATTTCAAATCTTTTGGTTAAATACTCAGAAGTAGGATTACTGTATCATATGATAATTCTAATTTTTGTTTTGTGAGGAACCTTCATTTTTCCATACTGGCTGTATTTGTTTACATTCTGCTATGGTTTAGATGTTTGTTCCCTCAAAAGCTTATGTTGAAATTGAATCTCCAATATTGGAGGTAGCCTAATGGTAGGTGTTTGACTCATGGAGATGGATTCCTTATGAATAGATTAACGGCCTCCCTTGGGGTTAATTGAGTCCTCGTTCAGTTAATTCCTACCAGAACTGTCTGTTAAGAAGAGCATGACACTTCCTTACTTTCTCTCTTGTTTCCTCTCATCGTGTCATCTCTGTACAAGCCAAATCCCCTTCACTTTTTTGCCATAGGTGGAAGAAGCATGAGGTTCTTACCAGATACAGATGCCCAATCTTGATCTTTTCCAATCATCAGAATCACAAGCCAAATAAACATTTTTTAATGTATTTTGCGGTCTCAGGTATTTCTTTATAGCAACACAAAATGGACTATGACACATTCATACCAACAGTGTGCAAGGATTTCCTTTTCTCCACATACTTGCCAACTCTTATCTTTCATTGTTTTGATCATAGCAGTTTGGACAGAGGTGAGATGATACCTCAATGTGGTTTTAATTTACATTCTCACACTATTAGCAATGTTAAACATTCTTACATACCTATTGGCCATATAAAAATTTCTGTCATTTGCAGCAATGTGGATGGAACTGGAGGTCATTATGTTAAGTGAAATAAGCCAAGCACAAAAAAGCAAACATTTTATGTCCTCATCCATATATGTGAGCTAAAAATGTGAATCTCATGAAGATAGAGAGTAGATTCATGATTACCAGAGGCCAGGAAGGGAAGGTTTTCTGCCAATATATTTACACTGCTAATTGTTTTCTTTGCAGTAAAGAAGACTTTTAGTTTGTTGTAATCACATGTATATATTCTTGCTTTTGTTACCTGAACTTTTGAGGTAAAATCCAAAAAATCATTACACAAACCAATGTTGTGTAGTTTTTCCCCTGTTTTCCTCTAGTGGTTTTATAGTTTCTGATTTTATGTTTAAGTCTTTAATCTATTTTGCGTTGAGTTCTTGCATGTGATGTGAGAAAAGGGTCCACTTTTATTATTCTGAATGTAGATAGCCAGTTTCCTCAACATCATATATTAAAGGGACTATCCTTTTCCCATTGTGTATTCTCAGTCCCTTTGTGGAAAACCAACTGGATATATATGCACAGGTTCATTTCTTAACTCTCTATTCTAGTCCATTGGTTGGTTGATGTGTCTAGTTTTCTCCAGTACCATGCTCTTTTAATTACTATAGCTTTGTAGTACAGTTTAAAATCAGGTAGATTGTTGTCTCCAGTTTTGTACTTTTTGATCCATATTGCCTTGGTTATTCAGGATTTTTGTGGTTCCTTATAAATTTTAAAAATGTTTTCTATCTCTCTGAAATTTGACACTGGAATTTTAATAGAGATTGCATTGAATTTGTAGATTGCTTTGCATAGTAGGGGCGTTGTAACAATGCTAATTCTTTCAATCCATGAAATTCTAATATCTTTCCAGTTATTTGCATCTTCTTCAATATCTTCCATGAACATTCTGTAGTTTTCATCACACAAGTCTTTTACCTCCTTGGTTAAATTTATTTCTACATATTTTATTTATTTTTGTAGCTATTGTAAATGAAATTGTTCTTGATTTTTTTGAATACTTCATTGTTAGTGCATAGAAATACTACTAATTTCTGTATGCTGATTTTTTCTTGCAAATATACTGTATTTATTTGTGAGTTCTAATTGTTTTTTATGGAATCTGTAGGGTTTTCTGTATATAAGATCATGTTTTCATAAAACAGGACAATTTCTCTTGTCTCTTTCCTATTTGGATGCCTTTTATTTATTTCTCTTACCTAAATTTCTCTGGCAAGGACTTCCAATAAAATGTTGAATAAAAATGCTGAGAGTGGGCATCCTTGCATTTTTTTCCAGATCTTAGAGAAAAAGTTTTCAATTTTTCACCACTGAATATAATATTAGCTATGAGATTCTCATATATAGCCATTGTGTTGATGTACATTCCTTCTCTTCTTAAGTTGGTTAGAGTTATTATTACGAAAGAAGGTTAAATTTTGTCAAATTATGCAGAAAAATAATTTGAAAAAATCAACAATGCTTTATAATTTAAAAAGCACTTAAACTAGGAACAGAAGGCAGCTACCTCAATATAATGAAGTCCACTTACGAAAAACCTACAACCAACGTTTTATTCAATGATAAAAGACCAAATGGTTTTCCTCTAAGATCAAGGAAAATATAAGGTTATCTGCTTTTACCACATGTATCCAACATAGTATTGGCATTTTTAGTCAGAACAGTTAATCAAGAAAATGAAGTAAATTGCATCCAAGTTAAAATAGTAGGAAAAAAGAGGTAGGATGAGGAGTCTTAGTGTTAGTGATCACTGTACCCAACAGCAACAGTAGTAAATAATGCTTATCTGGTGCTTATTTTATATCCGGAGCTCCTCTAAGAGGCTTAAATGTAAATACACGTGTTGTCTCCATTTGAAGGAAACAAAAAAACCCTACAGTACCAAAACTTCAACTATAAGCAGCCCTCTTTTGTATTGTTTTTATATACATGAGTTTTAGATACCATGTGTATTAGTCTGCTAGGGCTATCATACAAAATACCACAGACTGAGAACACAGCCCCTTTCTGGAAATCATGGGGAAGAATCTCCTTCCGAAGTTATTTAGATTATTGCAAAGCTCCATGCTGTTGTAGGACTATGATTTCCTTGTTGGCTATTGGCTGAAAGTCAGTCTCAACTTCCAAAGGACTCACAAAGTCTCTGGTTTGTGATCCTTTGCCTCTATCTCCAAAGTCATCAATAATTGGTGGAGTCCTTCTCATGCTTTGATTTTTCTCTTCTAACCTCTCATTCTATCACATGCCTCTTCTGCTTTCAGTCATGAGATTTTTTTGTTTCTTGATTTTTTGTTTGTTTGTTTATTTTGCCTATTTTTGGTTTCAGGGTCTATGTGACTAGATTGAGTCCATTGGAATAATCCAGGATTATCTCTTCATTCCAAGGATTTTAATCTTAGTCATATTTGCCAAGTTCCTTTTGCCATATAAGATAACATATTCATAGTTTCAATGATTAGGATATAGATATCTTGGCCAATTTCTACCTACCACATGCATCATCATCAGTAGCCAATCATACAATTTTCTTCAGAGTTTGGGGGTGATTGGTCATTGCTTGTCTGTTATTTATTGTATAGACAATCACATTTGTAGTCACATTGTTTTCTTGTCTTCAAGTAATAAATCCACATAACATTTTTCACAAATGGATAAGTGAAGGAGGGAGATGGTCAACAGAAACAAAAGTATAGTTAAAAAAAAGTGACAATATTTTTGTATGTAGACCTTGTGCCCTTTCACTTTGCTAAATTCACTAATTTGTTCCAAGAGCTAATTAGTTTTGTATATTCTTTCAGGATGGCTATAATATTGTTTTCAGTGAACATAGATAGCTGCATTTCTTCCTAATATGTATTTTTCATTATTTTTCTTGCCTTATTGATCTACTGAATGCTTCGAGTATAATGATCCTGTGGATCATTGTAGTTAAGAATATCCATAGTTAAGAACATTCTTGTCTTTTTCCTTTTTTTTTTTTTTTTTTTTTTTTGAAACAGAGTCTCACTCTTTCGCCCAGGCTGGAGTGCAGTGGCGCGATCTTGGCTCACTGCAAGCTCCGCCTCCCGGGTTCACGCCATTCTCCTGCCTCAGCCTCTAGAGTGGCTGGGACTACAGGCGCCTGCCATGGCGCCCTGCCAATTTTTTGTATTTTTGGTAGAGACGAGGTTTCACCATGTCAGCGAGGATGGTCTCGATCTCCTGACCTCGTGATTCACCCGCCTCGGCCTCCCAAAGTGCTGGGATTACAGGTGTGAGCCACTGCGCCCGGCCAATTCTTGCCTTTTTTTCTTAATCTTAAAGAGAAAGCATTAAATATTCCACCATTATGTATTACATTAAATAGATATTTTTTAGATGTCCTCTAGTAAGTTAAATAATTTATCTTCTTTTCCTAGTTTGTTAAAACTTATTTTTCAATTTATAAATGGATGGTCACTTTTGTTGTTGTTGTTGTTGTTGTTGTTGAGACAGAGTTTCACTCTTCTTGCCCAGGGTAGAGTGCAATGGCCCGATCTCGGCTCGCCGCAACCTCTGCCTCCTGGGTTCAAGCAATCCTCCTGCCTCAGCCTCCCGAGTAGCTGGAATTGCAGGCATGCACCACTACACCCAGCTAATTTTGTATTTTTAGTAGAGATGGGGATTGTCCATGTTGGTCAGGCTGTTCTCGAACTCCCAAACTCAGAGGATCCACCCGCCTTGGCCTCTCAAAGTGCTGGGATTACAGGCCTGAGCCACTGTGCCTGGCCAGTAAAAGTTTTTTTTAAATATCTATTTAGTTTATCATTTTTTCTTATTTGGTCTATGAATATGATATATTGCATTGATTGATTTTTGATTGTCATAATACTGGAACAAAGTGAATATAGACACATTATATTATATATATGCTTAGAGCCAGACTTGAATGGTTAATATTTTGGTGAGTGTGTTTGCTTCTTTGCTCGTGAGGAATATTCATCCATATTATTCTTTTTTTGTAATACCTTTGTCTCTCTTTGATATTAGTTTAAGGTTGGTATCATAAAACACATTAGGAAAAGTTCCATCCTCCTCTAATTTCTGGTAAAGGTGGTATAGAATTTGTGTTATTTAATATATAATTCATTTATTGTATCCTTAATTTTCCAAAATGTTTATTGCTACTTTATCATGTATTTCTTCTGTCATGTTAACTCTTTATTCTTCTGGGTTTCCAATGATGCATATGTTAGAACACTTGACATTTTTCTATAGTTCTGGATGTTCTGTTCTTTCTTTCCCAACTCTTTTTTCTCTTTATGTTTCATTTGAGACAATTTCTACTAAACTCTGCTAAAGAAAACTGATTTTCTCATCTGTTTGATTCTACTTGAGCATTTTAATGGCATTCTTCATCTTTATTATTTTTGTTTATTTCATTTCTAGCATTTCCATTATATTATTTCCAGTATTTTTAATCTCTCTACTAAAAGTACTCATCATCTCTCATTATCCACTTTTTCTGTGAGAGCTTTTATGACACTAATTATAAATAATTACAAATTCTCCTAGGATGTTATGGATTGTATGTAGATATAACATCTTTTGTTTTTATTGTAGTTTAGTCTTAGATGTAATTATGTCCCTGACTTTCAAGAGTGGCTGTAAGTAGGCCAATAATGGCCCCATCAATAGCAGGTCCCAGTCGCTGGGACGTGGTATGTGGAAAAGGACCTTTGCAGATGTCATTAGTTAAGACCTTGAGACGGAGAAATTATTTTTAATTATCCTGATGGGTCTTTAATCATAGCACTCTGATAAGACAGAGGTAGAGGAAAATTTGAAGCAGAGAAGAAAAAGCAATGTGACTGTGGCAGGCCAGGTCTCACTATCGTAGGCCTCCATAACAACTGTTTCAGTACTGTCTGAGTGGTTAAGTTAAATATTAAAAGCCAGTGCCCTTATACAAAGGCTGGGATGTAGCAAAAGCCCACCAAGAGTATTGCCCAGGCCTTTCCTGGGCCTTAAAAGCATCACAAAACAACGAATATATATTATTTTAAGTCACAGTATATTATTTTAGGTCACAAAGTTCATGGTGATTTGTTACAGTATCCATGGAGAACTAATATAGTAAACTTTTTGGTTCCTCTTCTCCTCTATGATTGCAGCTGTGACCTTGGAACCTTGCAGTGTCATTCTTTCTTTTCCCAAAAACTAAGTTTCACTTGCGTCTGTGTGAAGAGACCACCAAATAGTCTTTGTGTGAGAAATAAACCTTTTTAATCACCTGAGTGCAGGCAGGCTGAATCCAAAAAGAGAGTCAGTAAAGGGAGATAGAGGTGGGGCCATTTTATAAGATTTGGGTGGGGAGTGGAAAATTACAGTCAAAGGGGGTTGTTCTCTGGAGGGCAGGGGCAGGGGGTCACAAGGTGCTCAGTGGGGGAGGTTTTGAGCCAGGATGAGCCAGGAGAAGGAATTTCACAAAGTAATGTCATCAGTTAAGGCAGAGACTGGCCATTTTCACTTCTTTTGTGGTGGAATGTCATCAGTTAAGGCAGGAACCGGCCATTTTCACTTCTTTTGTGATTCTTCACTTGCTTTGGGCCATCTGGACGTGTAGGTGCAGGTCATAGGGGACAAGATGGTTTAGCTTGGGCTCAGAGGCCTGGCATTCCTGCCTTCTTATATTAATAAGAAAAATAACATAAAATAGCATTGAAGTATTGGGGCAGCGAAAATTTTTGGGGGAGTGGCATGGAGAGATAATGGGCAGTGTTTCTCAGGGCTGCTTCTAGCAGCATTAGGGACAGCGTGGGAACCTAGAGTGGGAGAGGTCAAGTTGAAGGAGGATTTTGTGGTAAGGGGTGATATTGTTGGGTTGTCAGAAGGAGCATTTGTCATATAGAATAATTGGTGATGGCCTGGATATGGTTTTGGATGAAGTAAGAAACTAAATGGAAGATACAAGGTCTGAATAAAAGAAAGGAGAAAAATAGGTTTTAAAGGACTAAGAATTGGGAGGACCCAGGACATCCAATTAGAGAGTGTCCAAGGAGGTTCTGCATAATTACTTGCTTGGTTGGCAAGTTTTTGGGCTCTATCCTTAAGTTTTTTTTTATGTTGTCATACACCAGGCCAGATTGATTTAGGTAAAAACAACAATCTTCATTTAAAACTATACAGAGTCCTCTTTTTTCAGCAGTGAGGAAGTCAAGGCCTTGGCGGTTTTGGAGGACAACTGCAGCTAAGGAGTCAAGTTGGGCCTGGAGGACTGATAACGTTTGTAATATGTCTGTGATGCTAGCAGAGAAGTCATTAGAGAGGCTATGGAAGGTAGAAATTCTACAGAGGTAGAAATGCCTGCTATTCCAGTACTGAGAGCAATAGTGGAGGCAGAAAGTCCTAAACCAACAAGTAAGGGAATTAGTGGAATAACTCTTCTTTGTCGTGTCGGTGTCATGAGGGTAGCAGGGAGCTCTTCGGTCCCATTTGCATATTGAATTTTGGGAGTAAGGAAAACTAGTGTGCATGTGCCTGACCAATTAACAGGTAGACACATGTAGGTAGAGGATCCACAGAGGAAGAAGAGACCTTGTGCGAGGCAAAAGTGAAGATGCAAAGTAAAAAGATGAGAAGGAGTGCTGAAAGGGGTGTTTGTACCCAAACTCCTAGGGATCCAGCTAGGGTGGCAGCCATCAGAGGTTGTAACGGGGACTGATGGGGTAACTGCGTACAGGGGGAGGTTCAATTTTCATGGTGTATGAGAAAATGTTGAGTATCTACGAGCAACCTATCACTATTATTTATGGGGCTGGGTATAAGTAAACAAGAAGAGGGCCTGGGAGGAGAGTCTGACGAGCAAGGGGAAGGTAGCCAAGGATGGAGTGAAATACAGGGTAAGTGTCTTCCTAAGCAATAATTACTACTAATGCTTTTAAGTTCACCAGTATTGATAGAGGACTTATCTGTGATACGGAGCTGGAAGGCTCCAATTGTTTCAGTGATGTGTATAGTTGGGCTTTGGAGATGAGGAGTGAAGGAACATCGAGAAGGTGAAAGGTTACCCAGGGAATTCCAGTGGACCTTTTCTGAGAGATACATAAAGGAGCAGCCACAGGAATAGTAGTTTGTGTTGTGAGGGGTCCAAAATATGGGGGGAGTAGAGTTGATATAAGGAGAAAGGTTTTTTAAGTAAGTGTGGAGGAGGGCGGCGGCTTGCTGATGTGAAATGTCTGGGGAGGTCTTGCTGAACCTGTCTAGAAAGTAAAGAAGTTCTTCAGGAGGGTAAAGGTGAGGGCAGTTAAAGGAAGTTCGGAAATGTAGGGAGACAGGAGATGTTGCCCAGTCTGTATGTAGGGCAGGGACAGCTGTGTAGGCGCTGGAAGAAAGGGAAATGCAAAGCCAGCAATTGTTTGCTAAGAAGGGATTAGAAACGGCTAGGAGAGAGTGAGTAAGATTGATCGTGTGTTGGAGAGAGCTGGGGAGAAGTAGAGGGTGGCATAAGAATGGAATGAGAATAAGAGTGAGTATAAAAGTAAAGAATAGAACTTCATCAGGGTGAAAGTATTGGAGGATGCCCTGTCAGCAAAGATCATCTATCCACTCTAAGAGGGAGTTAAGAGTGGCGGCTTGGGGATAGCACCAGGAGATATCAGCTGTGATGGCTTGGAGAAACAGTGTAAACCAGCAGTGTAAACAAGAGTTGGGCATTTATGAGTTGTTGAGAACGATGAATAAGAGTATGACTAGACAGAAGATAGTAGGGATAACTAGTTTTTGGGGCTCAGTCCAAGTAGTGGGGGGTGACTGTGTAAAGCCCTGTTGCAAAAAGTAGGGTAAGGACCAACAGACCTAATAGAATGAAGGGATGTATTAGAGTCATAAGGATTATTACTGTTCTTCAGAAATGCGAGTGAGTTTAAGGGAAATAGGGGAGAGTACTGGTGACTTCCAGGAGGAAGAGGAGAGATTAGGCTGGCTCTCTGATGGACACAGCTTTATTCTGGAATGGTGAATCCAGTGGGGAGGATCCTGCAGGCAGACAGCAGTTGGAGTACTACAGATGACTAAGTAGGGTCTGGTCCATTGAGGTTGTAGAGTTTGAGGGGTCAGATTCTTAACAAGAACTGATCGTCCAGCTGGGGTGTCTTCATATGGCTGAGAATCTGGAGCAGGCAAGAGAAGATTAGCAACCTGGCAAATTTCCTGTCTAGCCTGCTGGAGGACTGGAAGTTAGTTGCCTAGAGGATTGGCATCTGGGATGAGGTTGGGGCCAAGCAAGAAAGTACGTCCGTATACAAGTTCAAATTGACTGTACCCTGTAGCATCTTGAGGATAGGCTCTAATTCTGAGAAGGGCAAGAGGTAAAATTACTGTCCAATCCTTTTTAAGTTGGAGGCTGAGGTTGGTGGGATGTGTCTTTAAAAGACCATTAGTCCATTCTACCTTTCCTGAAGATTGAGGATGGTAAGAGATATGAAGGTTCCACTGAATACCAAGAGCCTGAGAAACTTCTTGGGTGATTTGACTAGTAAAGGCCGGTGTGTTATTGGACTGTATAGAGGTGGGAAGGCCAAACTGAGGAATTATGTCTGTCAGAAGGGTAGAAATGACCATGGTGACCTTCTCAGACCCTGTGGGAAAGGCCTCTACCCATCCAGTGAAAGTGTCTACCCAGACCAAGAGGTATTTTAGTTTCCTGACTTGGGGCATGTGAGTAAAGTCAATTTGCCAGTCCTGGGCAGGGGTGAAATCCCCGAGCTTGATGTGTAGGGAAGGGAGGGGGCCTGAACAATCCCTGAGGGGTAGTAGAATAGCAGATAGAACTTGAGAAGTGATTTCCTTGAGAATAGATTTCCACAATGGAAAGGAAATGAGAGGTTCTAAGAGACTGGCTAGCGGCTTGTAACCTACATGGAAGAGGTTATGAAATGATGACAGAATAGAATGGGCCTGTGAGGCTGAAAGGAGATATTTTCCTTGGACTAAGAACCATTTGCCTTGTATGGGAAGAGATTGATACGTGGAAGTTTCAGCAGGGGAGTAGGTTGGAGTGACTGGTGAGAAGGAGAAAAACTGGCCATGAGGGACAGAAGTTAGAACCCTAGCTGTTCTTTAGCCACCTTATCAGCATAAGTGTTGCCTAGAGCAATGAGATATGATGCCTTTTGATGGCCCTTGCAGTGAATGACTCCAGCTTCCTTTCGAAGTAAAGCAGCCTTGAAAAGAAGTTTTATTAAAGAGGCATTAATGATGGAGGACTTTTGTGCAGTGAGGAAACCTCTTTCAGTTCATATAACAGCATGGTGGTGCAGGATATGGAAGGCATATTTAGAGTCAGTATAAATATTGACATGTAGTTCCTTTGCAAGAATGAGGGCTCAAGTTAAGGCGATGAGTTTGGCTTGCTAAGACGTAGTGGAGCGGGGCAGAGCGGTAGAATAGCCTCAATGATGGGTGTGGAAGATACTATAGCATAGCCTGACTTTGCTGGTGAGTGGCAATTAGGCCTGGTGGAACTGCCATCAATAAGCCAAGTGTGATCAGGGTGAGGAATAGGAAAGAAGGAAATATGGGGAAATGGAGTGAATGTCAGGTGGATACTCATGGAGGTCAGGTGTGGTATCAGGAATAATGTGGAAAGCCGGATTGAAGTCCGGGTCAGGAAAAATGGTAATTGTGGGAGACTCAACAAAGAGAGAGTATAGCTGAAGGAGCCAGAGGGCAGAAAGTATATGTGTCAGGTGTGAGGAAGAAAATAGATTTTAGAAGTTATGAGAACTGTAGAGAGCGAGTTGAGCATAGTTTGTGATTTTGAGGGACTCTAAAAGTATTAAAACACCAGCAGCTGCTGCATGCAGACATGAGGGCTAGGCTAAAACAGTAAGGTCAAGTTGTTTGGATAAAAAGGCCACAGGGCGTGGTCCTGGTCCCTGTGTAAGAATTTCAACCACACAGCCCTGTACTTTGGCTGTGTGTAATGAAAAAGGTTGGGATGAGTTAGGCAGAGCTAGTGTGGGAGCAGCTTTTAGGGCTGTTTTTAAGGAACGGAAAGAGGAGTGGGAAAAGGATTTAGGATTTATGGGGTCAGCTAGGTTTGTCCAGAACAGAATAATGGGTTGTGGAGGGGTTGTGAAGGGAGGTATTGCGGATAGGAGAGTATATGGCTTTGGCACCACGGGGTGGATAGGCAAGACAATTTGGTTGATAAGGCGCAGATCCTGAAGTAACCTGTAAGACTTGTCTGGTTTTTGAATAGGTAAAGTGGGGGAATTATAAGGAGAATTTGTAGGCTTTAAAAGGCCATGCTGTAGGCCGGACTCAGTGGCTCGTGCCTGTAATCTAAGCAGTTTGGGAGGCCAAGGCGGGTGGGTCATGAGGTCAGGAGATCGAGACCATCCTGGCTAACACAGTGAAACCCTGTCTCTACTAAAAATACGAAAAATTAGCCATGAGTGGTGGCAGGTGCCTGTAGTCCCAGCTACTCGGGAGGCTGAGGCAGGAGAATGGTGTGAACCCGGGAAGCGGAGCTTGCAGTGAGCCGAGATCGCACCACTGCACTTCAGCCTGGGTGACAGAGCAAGACTCCATCTCAAAAAATAAAAAATAAAATAAAAACAAAAGGTCATGCTGTAACAGGTGAGTGATAACAGGCTTTAATCCTTTTAAAGTGTGCTGTGGGATGGGATATTGGCATTGGGTAAGGGTGATTAGGTTTTAATGGGATGATAAGGGGTGCATCATCTGTCACCAAGGAGGGAGTAGAAGTGTCCTATACTTGTGGATTAAGGTTGGGAGATACAAGGGGAGGATTCGAAGGAGGTTTTGAACTGGGGAAAAGGGTGACAATGAGGTGTGGCTGTAACCTAGGAATAGTCAGGGAAGCAGATAATTTAGTTAAAATATCTTGGCCTAATAAGGGAACTGGGCAGGTGGGATAACTAAAAAGGAATGCATAAAATAATATTGTCCAAGTTGGCACCAAAGTTGGGGAGTTTTAAGAGGTTTAGAAGCCCGGCCGTCAATACCCACAACCGTTATGGAGTCAAAGGAAACAGGCCCTTGAAAAGAAGGTAATGTGGAGTGGGTAGCCTCCGTATTGATTAAGAAGGGGTCAGACTTACCCTCCACTGTGAGAGTTACCTGAAGCTCGGCATCCGTGATGGTCTAGGGGGCTTCCGAGGAGATCAGGCAGCGTCAGTCTTCAGCCACTAAGCTGAGAAGATCTGGGAAGGAGTCAGTCAGACGACCTTGGGCCAGAGTTCCAGGAGCTCTGGGAGTGGCTGCCAGGTGAACTCAACAGTCTGATTTTTAGTGGGGTCCCACACAGATGGGACATGGCTTAGGAGTAATTCTGGACTGCAGGCATTCCTTGGCCCAGTGGTCAGATTTCTGGCACTTGGAATAAGCTCCTAGGGGAGGAGGTTCTGGAGGAACCCCTGGCGGCTGTGGTTCAGGTGTATGGAGTTCTTGTGTGCTGGAGATGTGACTGGGGTTTGTCTCACAGTGGAGGCAAGGAATTGCAACTCAGAAATACGTTGCTATTTGGCTGCCTCTACTCTATTATTATACACCTTGAAGGCAAGGTTAATTAAGTCCTCTTGCGGGGTTTGAGGACTGGAATTTAATTTTTGGAGCTTTATTTAATGTTGGGAGTGGATTGGGTAATAAAATGCATATTGAGAATAAGACAGCCTTCTGGCCCCTATGGGTGTAGGGCGGTAAAGCGTCTAAGGGTTGTTGCCAAACGGGCCATGGACTGGGCTGGGTTTTTATATTTCATGAAAAAGAGCCTTAATGCTAACTGATTTGGGAGAGGTTGGATAAAGAAAAAGGAGCATTAACCTTGACTATGCCTTTAGCTCCAGCCACCTTTTTAAGAGGAAATTGCTGGGCAGATGGTGGCGGGCTAGTCGTGGAATGAAACTGTGAGCCGGACTGGGTGAGGAGGGGAGGTGATAAAACAGTTATAGGGTGGAGGAGCAGAGGCTGAGGAAGAACTGGGACCTGGCTCAGCCTGGTGAGGAGCAGCCTGGGGAGGAGGGGAGAGGTCAGATGAGTGTGTAGAAAAGGAAGATTGGAAAGACTCAGTGATGCTTGGGGTTAGGACTGAGGGGACACGCAGGAGGGAAAGAAGCAGGATTTGGGACAAGTTGCATTGGGAATGTTATGCCCAGACCGTTTATTCCCCGAAGAAGACCACCAGAGTCCAGAGTCAAAGCTAAGCAGCAAGGATCTTTATTACAGGTTCGAACCTGGAACTCTCACTCGCTCGCGAAACGAGACTGGCAGGAGAGCTCCCCCACTGAGCTCTGAGCAGTGTTATATAGTCTAAGAAAAGTGGGCATAGAATTATTATACAAATCAGATATATGATTGGCTAGTGTTTGAACAAGGCGATTTGGCTAACTATGATTGGTTCCCGCCATTTCTGATATTTCGGTTCAACCCTTGAGGCGGGAGAGCAGTTTTACACAAAGGCAGTTAATTATATTGCGTCAGGTTGCCCAACTGGTTTATGGCAGCAAGAGTTTATCTTACTTAAACACGTCTTGTGACCCTGCCTCAGAACTTACAAAATCTCTGGTACGTGCAGAAAAACAGGTACTCACAGAACTTACGAAATCTCTGGTATGTGCAAAGATTAGAGAGCAGAACAAAGGGTTTAGCAATAGGGTGTAGCGGGGGGCGGGTACACATCTATCTTTGTGTCCTTTCAGGAACAGAGACTAGGGAGGGACTGATGTGCAAAAGAATGCCTAGATGTCAGGAACCTCAGACCGTTTGGCCATGTTATGACAAGAATTATCTAGATCTTGTAGGATGGAAAAATTGAAAGTGCCATTTTCTGGCTGTTTGGAACCACTGTCAAGTTTGTATTGGGGTCAAGCTGTGTTGTAGAAGAAAATAAAATGCTTAGACTTTAGGTCAGGTTAGAGTTGAAGAGGTTTTAAGTTCTTGAGAACATAGGCTAAGGGAGAAGAAGAAGGAATGGAGGGTGGAAAGTTGCCTATAGTGAACGAGGCAAGTCCAGAGAAAAGAGAGGGTAGAGACATGGAGAGAAGGGGTGGGGGGTGATTGCCCCCCAGGAAAGTGGAAAAGGGGTAGAGATACTGAGAGAAGGGGTGGGAGATGCTTGCCCCCCAGAAAAGCGGTGCTTGCCGCTAAGGGTGAAGGACCAAGGCAGGCATCCCCACATGATCAGACACCTCTGAAACGTGGGTGAATAATCAAGCAGGCGTCTCCACATGATTAAACACCAAGGAAAGACTGTCTTCCCAAGTCCGTGACCGGCACCAGAGTTTTGAGTTCATGGATAAAACGCGTCTCCTGTCTCTACCAGAAAAGGAAAGGAACTGAAATTAAGAGAAGGGAGAGATTGAAAGATGGCACCAAGATTGAAGGGAGAAAGAGGCTGAGGGATAGTGACAGAGGTTAGAGACGAGAGTAAAAAGAGGCAACTTACCTGATTTAAAATTGGTGAGATGTTCCTTGGGCTGGTTGGTCTGAGGACCCGAGGTCATAGGTGGATCTTTCTCACGGAGTAAAGAGCAGGAGGACAGGGGATTGATCTCCAAAGGAGGTCCCCCGATCCTAGTCACGGCACCAAATTTCACCTGCATCCATGTGAAGAGACCACCAAACAGGCTTTGTGTCAGCAATAAAGCTTTTTAATCACCTGGGTGCAGGTGGGCTGAGTCCAAAAAGAGAAGGGAGGGGTGGAGGTCCTGTGAGGGGAGATAGGGGTGGGGCTGTTTTATAGAATTTGGGTGGGTAGTGGAAAATTACAGTCAAAGGGGGTTGTTTACTGGCGGGCAGGGGTGGGGGTCACAAGGTGCTCAGTCCGGGAGCTTTTGAGCCACGGTAAGCCAGGAGAAGGAATTTCACAAGGTAATGTCGTCAGTTAAGGCAAGGACCGACCATTTTCACTTCTTTTGTGGTGGAATGTCATCAGTTAAGGCAGGAACTGGCCATTTTCACTTCTTTTGTGATTCTTCCCTTGCTTCGAGCCATCTGGACTTATAAGTGCAGGTCACTGGGGATACGATGGCTTAGCTTGGGCTCAGAGACCTGACACTAGGGTCTTCCTCAGTGCCCTACCATATTACCTTCTAGTGGCAATGAATGTTTTCAAATGCAATAAGACCAGCAGTGTTGTCCTGTTCCCCACAGAATAAGAATTTATTTTTCCATAGTATTGATAGAGAGGAAGGAACCTTCCAGAGTTTCTTGGTATCTTTTCTGTTCTTTCACAGATTTCCAAAACAATAGACATTTCCTCGGACTCTTTCTCATGGTTTCTGTGAACACTTGGTAGGTTAGTTAAAAGAAAAAGAGCATTGAAAATGATGCTTGCAAAAAAAAAAAAAAAGAAAATGATGCTTGCTTCCCAAAGTGTACATGACCACCTGTATCACACAGTGTTCTCCAGAGAAACAGAAACGATAGGGCGTGTATGTGAATATAGAGAGATTCATTTTAAGGAAATGGCTCGTGCAGTTGTGGAGTCTGGCAAGCCCAAAATTGGCAGTGTAAGCCAGCAATCTGGAGACCAAGGAAGGAGTTGACATTTAAGTTAAAATCTGAAAGAGACCTATAGACAGAATTTTCTCTTTCTTAGAAGAGTCAGTCTTTTTTTTTTTTTTTTGTAAGGCCTTCAAGTGATAGGATGTGGCTCACTTACACTGCAAAAGGTGATCTGCTTAAGAGTTTGCTGATTTAAATATTAATTTTTTTCTACAAAATATCTTCACAGCAACATGCAGACCAATGTTTGACTAAATATCTTGGTATTATGGCCTAGCCATATTGATATAAAATTAACTATCATACCTCCAGAATTTTCACACTGTCCCACCAGCAAGCACTAGCTAACCTTTAACAGTTTATCAACTGTACTGTTTTCCTAGGCCTGCTACAAGGTGGTACAGTGCTGGAGGTAGGCCAGAAGTAAAAATATCTGGTGTTCGTACTGCCATGCTCCTTACAAAGGCTCTAGGGGAGAATCTTCCCTTGCCTCTTCCAGATTCTGGTGAGTCCAGGTATTTCTTTGAGACTGTGTTACTCCAGTGTATGCTTTTTTTCTTCATATAGCTTTTTCCTCTGTCTCCCTGATCTCCCTGTGTCTTTAACTCAATTACATTTGCAAAGACCTTCGTCCCAAATAAAGTCACATTTACAGGTTTGTATGGTCAAGATATAGACATATCTTACTGGGTTCATAATTCAAATTACTACAATCTGCTCTCTGGCCTCCAAAGTTCATGTCTCTCCCACATGCAAAATACATTCACCACATTCAAATTCTCTAACGTCTTAACCTGTTAGGACATCAACTTTAAATCTAAAATCTCATCTAAATAACAACAGTTTGAAAGTCCCAAGTCTTATCATGTAAATCATCTCAATCAGGTATAGATGAAGCTCTGCATATGATACATCCTGGGGCAAAATTTTCTCCACTGGTGATACTAAAATATAAGTTATATCTTTCCCCAAAACAATGGTGGGACAGGCAGAGAATACACATTCACATTCCAAAAGGAAGACATTGGAAGAAGCAAAGAGGCCATTTGTCCCAATCAAATTTTATATTCAGCAGGACAAACTTTATTAGGTTTCAAGGCCTGAGAATAATCTTTTGTGAGTGGATACTCTGTCGTTTCAGTTCACAGTGAAACCAGTGGCTCCACATCTCTGAATGGCGTGCTGTGGTTCTTTTGGCTTCTGACATTTTTAAAATCTACTCCCATGCCAATTCGATCAGCCTGGGCCTCTGCACCCACAGTGGCACAGTCTACTTCTGCCTTCGTGTCAACGCCTCCAGCTTACTCTCATTTTGCCCTATCTCCATCCTGTTAAATTAAAGTTGACAATGCTTCTGCTGATACAACATTCTTAAAAACCTGTGCATCTTCTGATTTACGTCATGAGGTTCTGTGCCATTAGACAAGAGGGTTTTCCACACAACTTTCCTGGATAGCTTCATCTCTATTACTAGCTTCTAAGATGGTTAAATGGATCTAAGATTAACAAATCTAATCTATTCAGCATTAGTTTTGGTTTTCTCTCCAGAGCATGCTTTCCCAAAAGTGAATTTTATAATTTCAGCATCATTTACAATTCTGATAAGCCGATAATCTTTTGAATTATCAAGTTTATGTTCCTTGTAGCCTAACAGTTTTTTCTTCAATTTATCTCTTTCTTACCACATTTTGCTGGAAGCACCAAGGAGAAAGCATGGTGTATCTTCAAGACTATGCCTGAAATCTCCTCAGCTAAATATCCATGGTCATTGCTTACAAGTACTGTGTTCCATTTAACAGAAGAACACAATCCAGATAATTTTTCTGTCTCTTTATAATAAAGAGTGACTTTCCTACAATTTCTAATACCATCTTCCTCATTTCCTTATAAACTCTCACTAGAAATATCTTTAGCATTCCTATTTCTACCAACTTTTTGTTTATGATTATATATGTATTCTCTATGAGCTTTCTCTACCATGCTCCTCATTTTCTCATGGGCCTTCCCCAGCAGTGCCTTGCAAGTTTATATTTCTATCAATAGTTTCATTAAGGCGATCCAGGATTTTTCTTATACCTCTCAAAATTCTTCCACCCTCTACACATTACCCAATTTTCAAGCCACTTTAGCATTTGTAGATATGTTACAGCAGCATCTGACTTCAAGTGCCAAAATCTGTATTAGTTTTCTGAGCCTGCTATAATAAATTATCACAAACTAGGTGGCTACAAATATCAAATTTGTTCTCTTACAGTTTTGGAGTCTAAAATCAAGTTATTGACAGGTCCATGCTCCCTGCAAAGCCTGTAGGGAAAATTCTTCATTTCCTCTTTCAGCTTCTGAAGGCTCTAGGCATTCCTTAGCCTGTAAGCATGTAACTCCAATCTCTGGTTCCTTCTTCACATGTCCTTCGGCTTTTTTTCTGTGTTTATCTAGGTGTCTCTTATAATGACATGTGCCATTGGATTAAGAGCCACCATGATAATACAAGTTGAGGTCATCTCGTGATACTTAAAAACATCTGCAAAGACTCTTTCTCCAAGTAAATTTATATTCACACATTGTAGGAGTTAGCATGTAGGCATATTTGGTGGGGAGTCCACCATTCATTTCACTACACCAGCCATTCTATCTGAGTCTTCTTATATGTGTCCTGTTACACCTATGGAAGTGTATATTTGTTCACCATTTCTCCTTCCCAACAGGCACTCTCCTTCATTAGATGTAGGCTCAGTTCTTTATTCTGCAACCCTAGCTTTCCAATGTATTTGAAAAAACAGTATTTAATTTGAAATTATTCTACTTTGTATTTTAAGGGATTATGTCATGCTCCTTCTAGCTCTCTCTATGCCACCCCAGAAGTCAGAAACTTGATAAGGCATTTCATTAGTAACATCTGTCTGCCGGGCGCGGTGGCTCACGCTTGTCATCCCAGCACTTTGGGAGGCTGAGGTGGGCAGATCATGAGGTCAGGAGATCGAGACCATCCTGGCTAACACAGTGAAACCCAGTCTCTACTAAAAATACAAAAAATTAGCCGGTTGTGGTGGCAGGTGCCTGTAGTCCTAGCTACTCAGGAGGCTAAGGCAGGAGAATGGTGTGAACCTGGGAGGCGGGCGGAGCTTGCAATGAGCCGAGATCGCGCCACTGCCCTCCAGCCTGGGCGACAAGCGAGACTCCATCTCAAAAAAAAAAAAAAAAAAAAAAGGTAACGTGTATCTGTATGGAATTTTATTTATCATTAAGATACTACTGTTCCTTGGTTTCTCGAGGATGGAATCACCGTATACAGAGAATAATGTGAGATACTTAGGATTCGTGTAACAGTTTGAGAGAAGCTTTGATCATGCTAAGACCCCATAGAACGCATTTGCACAATTGCGTGTACTCTTAATTATCCTAGCGCAATTCCATCTGGAAATCACTCTATTGATAAAATGACCTTTGGCTCTATGTTTTGGGCAAAGCATTTCCTCAATTGTTACTCTGCTGGTTACTCATACTGATTTGAATTTTTCTTAGTCTAAAATTAGGGTTACTTATATACAGCAGTTGTGATAATTGGGGATGTTTATAATTCACCGCAATTCACAGATGTTTCTATAATTTGATTTCATAATAAGAATGTGGTAGTCTAGATAAATATTTGAATATATGTAGTCAGAATGTAGCTTAATTATAAGTTTCTGTAAACTAAATGGAAAAATGATTTCAATCTCAGTGTAATCACTATTCTTACTAGAGTTTTTGGGGGGCAGAATTTCCTTTTCATCTCCCTGTTAACTTCCACATGAAGCTCTGTGAAGGCCGTTCTCACACATAAGTGCGTGAAAGCAAACAACGCTCAACTAAAAATTAGCATGTATTTCTTCCCAATATAGCTTGTAGTCAAACGTAAATTACTTGACCTGCTTGTGCTTCAGATTCAGCAAGTGTTATTATATTTTAGTAAGTTTTATCAGATTATTTCAACAACTCTTGAGAAACTCTTGGATTTTACTTTTCTAGTTTGAATGTTTAGTTTTAAAATACTTAATCCTCACATACAAAGCTTACGCAGGACATCTTTACATTACAAATGCATTATATTTTGTTATAGCATATGAACAGCAATTGCTGGACCAATCTTGTACTTTTTTTTTTTTTCCTATTAATAATGCCTAAAGCGGCCAGGCGCAGTGGCTCACGCCTGTAATCCCAGCACTTTGGGAGTCTGAGGCGGGCAGGTCACGAGGTCAGGAGATCTAGACCATCCTGGCTGACATGATAAAACCCCGTCTCTACTAAAAATACAAAAAATTAGCCAGGAGTGGTGGCGGGTGCCTGTATTCCCAGTTCCTCAGGAGGCTGAGGCAGGAGAATCACTTGAACCTGAGAGGCGGAGCTTGCAGTGAGCCGAGATGGTACCACTGCACTCCAGTCTGGGTGACAGAGCGAGACTCCGTCTCAAAACAAAAACAAAACAAACAAAAAAAATGGCTAAAGTGTTTGAATGCATGACAAAAATGCAATATAGTTCACCCTCCATAAAAACAAAAAACACTAAAAAACCTAAAAAGTTTTTTTTATGATTAAACACTAAACCTCTAATCTATTTAGTCTGTAAAGTTTTTATGAAATATAGTTAATGAAGTTACCAATAACCTGAATACAGCATAGATGGTACTTCTTTGTAGAATCCTTAACTTTTCTTATTTCTTTTAGATCAAGCTTACTTTTTCTCAGGAATTTTATTCCTTCCTATATAATATATATAGAAATATGTAATCCCCTTATATGTTTTATACATATGTGCATATTTATATGAAGGAACCTACATATGTGAAGGTTATATTTTAAATATATGATATGCTTTCCGTACATCTAAAATGAAACACTATCTTTCATATTAATTGTATTCTTCTAGTAAACAGGTGGGCAGCTCATGAGCTTCATAGCAAAGGAAGAGCGTAACAGACACAGCATACATTTTTTCTTTCAGTACTCAATGGGATCAGCAGTAAAGTTAATGAACTGTGTTTTTAAGTAGCTCCCTATTCATCTAGGGAAAGTTGTTCCACAATATGTACATCACTGGTTTTCATTTTAATTAGTTTTGATCAAAAGTTGTCAAACTTATCCAGTGGTCCAGCCAATAAATTTATGATTATCAATTTTCTATTCAAATGTCTTATTTCATATAGAATAAAATAAAATCTTCCAAAGCATAAACCTCCGCTTACTCTGAACTCTTGAGAACCAAAAATTATTTTATTATTGAGTGATGTTTTTCCCTGTCCCACTCCCATGCAAATAATGAATAATTTTTATAATTTATTTAACAATCACATATGTCAGGAGGAATTAGGAGTTAAAACAAGATCCAATCTTAGTAACATACAAGTAAAAGTTGCCTTTTCAAAATACATCTTAGTTTTTCTCATGTTCTGTTTGCAAGAAAACGTTGAATTTCTTAGTGTTTATATATTGTATTCTGTATTTTAAGTTTATTTTTAAAAGTAAAACCTGTCAAGTTTAGTATTTGAAATATATTTTATTTTGTAATGAAAACTTCAGGCCAGGTGCGGTGGCTCACGCCTGTAATCCTAGCAGTTTGGGAGGCCCAGGTGGGCAGATCCCCTAAGGTCAGGAGTTTGAGAACAGCCTGGCCAACATGGTGAAACCCCGTCTCTACTAACAATACAAAAATTAGTTGGGTGGTGACATGTGCCTGTAGTCCCAGCTACTCAGGAGACTGAGGCAGGAGAATCGCTTGAACCCAGGAGGCAGAGGCTGCAGTGAGTCAAGATCGTACCATCTCACTCCAGCCAGGGACATAGAGTGGCACTCATCTCAAAAAAAAAAAAAAAAAAAAAAAAAAAAAAGAAAGAAAGAAAGAAAAAGGAAACTTCAAATTCTAAACTTCATTATTTTCTGTTACTCAATAATACCTAAATATATTAGAAGAAATACAATATTTAATTGTACGAGAATTTATGAAAAAATTTCATAAACACAATACACATCAAATTTCACTTGTAATGTTATTTCTCAGAGATAAAGTAATTTGAAATTCCTCATAGTAAAAGCTCAGTTAGAGTTGTTTTGCTAATTTACAATTTCAGATAGATCCATATGAAAGGAAAATTTGTGAGAAAATGCAATAAATTATTTAAAATATATTTCAAAATATAATTCCTTACATGTTTCATAACTCAGCCATTTATAGTCATGACAAATATCGTGATAATTATGTACTTCACCAGTTTTTATAAGCTTTTGACTTTTTAAAAATTTGATATGTCGCCAAGCATGGTGGCTCACATCTGTAATCCCAGCACTTTGGGAGGGCGAGGAGGGCAGATCACCTGAGGTTAGGAGCTGGAGACTAGCCTGGTCAACATGGAGAAACCCCATCTCTACTAAAAATACCAAATATTAGGTAGGTGTGGTGGCGGGTGCCTGTAATCCCAGCTACTCAGGAGGCTGAGGCAGGAGAATTGCTTGAACCTGGGAGGCGGAAGTTGCTGTGAGCTGACATCGCACTGCAGCATTCCAGCCTGGGTGACAGAGCGAGGCTCTGTCTTTAAAAAAAAAAAAAAATGTAGTATGTAATCTCATTTAATTTTGTGACAATGCTACAATATGGGAAATACTATCTTCACTTTACAGCTGAAAACGTTGAATCCCACAGAGGTGAAAAAACCTGCAATGTTAACACAACAGATGTCAGAGCTGTGATTGCACTCCTAGGCTGCCTCATGACAAGTACTCTGTATTCTCAGGATTTAGAATTCATCAAAGCCTTCCTTAAATCCTGTGAGGGAGGGATTGTTCTTGCTCCTTATGTTCTGAAGGGAACCTGGGGTTCAGAGTTTCAGTTTTCTGCCTAAATATCACAGCTCCAATACCTGGCGGAGTTGATAGAATGCAGGTTTGTCTCACCTCAAGGGCTTTCACCCTGCCCTGAATTCATTATTGGTAAAGACTTTTAGTAGGGTAAAGAGATGAAAATATAAATAACCATAGCACTCATTATATAATAGTGATAATTGTTTTTTTTTTCCTGCTGCCATGTACCTAAAAACCCAGACAACATTCAAATGAATTCTCATTTTTATTTCTTTTTTATATCACACAGATAAAATAAATTTTAGCCTCAAGCCTGTGTGAGAGACATTATGTGGTTGTGAATTATCACTGGAGAATTTATTTCCTCCTACACAAACCCCAAGGCTGAAACAGGCAATCTTCCTAAATTTCTTCCTCTGAGACAATGTATCACTTTACTGAGGTCTGAGCTCAGTAAATGTGTCCTGATCAAAGATACGTTTCTGTTATAAAGAAAGAAATAATGATAAGTATTTCAAGTGATACATATGTTAATTAGCTTGATTCAATAATTCCACCCTGCCGGGCGCGGTGGCTCAAGCCTGTAATCCCAGCACTTTGGGAGGCCGAGACGGGCGGATCACGAGGTCAGGAGATCGAGACCATCCTGGCTAACACGGTGAAACCCCGTCTCTACTAAAAAATACAAAAAAATTAGCCGGGCGAGGTGGCGGGCGTCTGTAGTCCCAGCTACTCGGGAGGCTGAGGCAGGAGAATGGCGTGAATCCGGGAGGTGGAGCTTGCAGTGAGCTGAGATCCGGCCACTGCACTCCAGCCTGGGCCACAGAGCGAGACTCCGTCTCAAAAAAAAAAAAAAAAAATAATAATAATAATAATAATTCCACCCTGTATATATATATCCTAGCATCACTTTGTACCCCATAAATATATACAGTTGTAACTTGTCAATATCCAATAAATAAATAACAAATTCCCATATTAGGCAATCTTTGTTTTGCCATATATGTGGCCCATTAACATCTAAGGATGCAGACTATCAGAAATAGGCAAATAAGGCTGGGCACTGTGGCTCAATCCTGTATTCCTAGCATTTGGGGAGGCCGAGGAGGGTGGATCACCTGAGGTCGGGAGTTCGACACCAGCCCCGGCCAACATGGTGGAATCCCATCTCTACTTAAAAAAAACAAAACAAAAAAAAAAAACGAACGAACAAACAAACAAAAAACATTTAGCCAGTGGCGGGCGCCTATGATCCCAACTACTCAGGAGGCTGAGGCAGGAGAATTGCTTGAACCTGGTGGGCAGATGTTGCAGTGAGTGGAGATCACCATACTTCACTCCAGCCTGGGCAACAGAGGGAGACTCCATCTCAAAAAGGAAAGAAAAAGAAATAGTTAAATAGTAGTAACTGAACTGCTAGGCTCAGCTCTATGTTGTCTTTCTAGATTTATATTTTCTAAATTTTTGTAGTTCTGTGGATTTTCATCACTTTCTTTGTCAGCTCAAATATGGATCTCTAAGAGTTTCAAGATATTCTGTAACATATATTTTATATTATCTAACTCATTATATTTTTAGGCCTTTTTAGAAATCTCATTTCTGTTGTAAATCATGTATTAACTGTGTATATCCTCAACTACATGGTGTGTGACTTTAAATTTTCAACAACTGTAACCTATCATTTAATAGCCAGGTGTATATAGCCTAGACATACTTTGAGACAGTTCAGTAAGACACTTTCATCTTGGTTTTAATAGACTATATAGTAGCCTTGTTCTATATATATATCTCTCACCGTCAAATTTATCATATTGCTTCTTAATATTTTAATAATTTACATTTTCTGCAAAAAAGCAAACATATTATTTACCATCTTCACTTTCATCAGGAATATTAGCAAATGGCATAATTTTAGGAATAACTTTTTGTCAATATCATCTCCTTACTCTCATAATAAATGTGAGATGAGGATATAAGCTAATAGGTTCACTAGCATACATCAGCTTCATGTTAAGTATAATTCAAATTCATATCTCAGTAAAATGACAAATGACTACATAGGTATGTGTTAAAGTTTTCAGGTTTGCTTTTGAATTGATAAAACAGAAAATATGAAAATCACTACTGTCCATAATATATTGCCACATATGTTATTTTCAATATATACATGTCTACTATGCCCTAGTTAAACTGTTTTGATAGTATTTTGAAATTTTTAATACAAGGAAGAAGAAAATACTTTAGACACTTAGAGTAAAGCAGTCTAGTCTATGTTATAAATGCTGGCTACAGAAGAGAAGTGAATCTATTATTTGTATTATCTCTACCCCATTATAATATCAGCCTCCTGAAGGCAGGGACTTTAATTTCTTTTTTCTTTCTGTATTTGCTGCTATAGCCTTGAAACAGGAAGAATGCTTGGGACTTTCAGGACCTCAACAATCTTTGTTGAATAACTGACTGCTGAATAAATGACTGTTTTACCCACTGAGAATGGCCAATAATTGTTTAGAAACAAAAATGATTTTAATTATTACTCTTAGGAGTATCTTCACAATATCAATGCAATTAATTTGAAAGCTAATTAAATAATATTTAACTAAAAGTTAATAAATAATATTTATTATGTCTACTGAGTTCTTGCTTGAACTAACAATACCTATCAAGACATTTAACAACATTTTCTCCAATTATAGCTTAACCAAAAATAAATAAATAAAAATTTAAGAAAAACAAAACAAAACAAAAATAATAGTTTAACGAAATTAAGTGCCTCATTTGATGTCCTGTCAACATAGCCTAAATACACTGTAGTCTTGTGTTTATTAACCTGTTTAGACATTCTGTGTATTCACTGTGTGCAGGCTGATGACTTCAGTCATCATTCCTTATGTACAAATGATAATTTTATTATTTTAGAAATTTAAGGTCTGTTTTAGAATAATATTCATTGAAAAAACTAATTCCATTGTCATATTTCTATTTAAGGTATGTAACATTACACCGATTTTATTAACGCAGGTAGGTTATTGTATGATTGTCCAAAATTAAACACTTACTTTTAATTGAGTAACTGATTTTTGTGCTTATGTAGATATCTAAGTTTGACATAAATTTTGAAAATGTCAATAATTTTTAGAGATAAGATAATTTGTGACCCATTTAACATAGAATTCTATTAAATATCTTCACCTTTTACCGACATCTACACAAATGTCTAGTTCAAAAATTATGATAAATACACTGTGGAAAATCAATCAAAATAAATTAATTGTATTTTAATATTTTTGCAATATAACTTTAGAAACAATTAAATATTTAAAGTATAATTCAAAAATATTACACCATTGTTATGTAAATATAGTGGCAAATACTTAACTTATACATTCATATATCAATGCGGTATGTATGCACATAGCTTACATGCCCCAACAGGGTGCATATCAGTAATATCAGTAGGTAATATCAGTATTAAGCACTGAATAATAGCTTCAAAGTATGACCCCACTCTTATCACACTTGTAACATTTCCAGATACTTAATGCTTTCTCCACTGCTCTATATTCCCTCAACAAATTTCTCTGCTATAGCCCCTAGTCCTCAACATCAAACTCCATTCCTAATAAATCATATACTTTTTATGTCAGTGTTGCATAACTTTGCTAGAGAAAATTTTATCTCTGTGCAGATTTTGACCACTAAAATTAATGTTCTAACTTAGAATTACTACTATGTTTTCTTCATTGATTTAACTTGTTAACTTTTCCAAGCCATCTGCTAGGACTTCGAGCTACTAGTTATACATTAAAAAACTCTTATTTAATTACACACACCATACATATATGCAAATATACATGTAGACACATAATTTAAAATATGTAATATAAAAATTTTGTGAAGTTCTTGAAGAGAAGCACGTCTTCTCTTCAGGATATGCCTATCTCTATACTTATCATTTTATCCTCTATATTTAGAAAAAGGGATGCTATTTCTCTTTAATTTTGTTTTAATTGACAAATAATTGTATATATTTATGGTGTACTATGTAATGGTTTGATATGTGTTTATATTGCGGAGTGATTAAATCAAACTAATTAACAAATCTATTATCTAACATATCATTTTGTGTCATTAAAACATTTAAAATGTATTCTTTTAGAAATTTTGAAATAGACAAGGTCTCATTACTTATTATAATCATCATTCTGTACAATAGATCACTAGCACTTACTCCTTGTGGCTGACTAAAATGTATACCCTTTGATCAACATCTCCCCATTCCCTATCCATCCCCCTCCCCAAGCCCCTAGTAACCACTATTTCTCTACTTTATTGGTTTTTCTTTTTTATATTTCACATAGAAGTGAGATCATGCCATATTTCTTTCTGTGCCAACTTATTTCACTTAGCATAATGTTCTCCAAGATGCCCTTTCTGAAGTGGTTCTTTTTTAACACATCTATGTAAATCTCCTCTGAGTCTTGATCACGTACTCCTTCTATTCCTTCTATCTTTTCTATGCACTGAATCTTGAAAAACTCCCAAGCACTTGGGAAGGTAGAATAATGCCTCTCTGCCTCACCAAGTTGTTCACTTTCTAATTTCCAGAATTTGTGTATATGGTGCCATCAAAGGCAAAATGGTATTTGCAGGTGTGAATAAAGTTAAAGACATTGAGATGCAAATATTATCCTACATTGTCTGGTGGCCCAAACTTAATCACAGGATCCTTATAAGTGAAATGTAATGGCAGGGGAGTGGGTGTTAGAGTAATGTAGCAGGAGAAAGAATCAACTATCCATGGTAACTTTCAGCTGTTAGAAGTGATGATAATCCTTATTCAGAATATATTTTGAAGGTAGAACGTTATGACTTGGAAGGTTGAATAAAAAAAGGATCATGAATCATAAAGGACATATTGAACTTTAACTCAAACAATTGGTTGGAGTTGTCATTTACTCACATAACAAATTCTATATAAAAACTATGTTTGGGAGAAAGAACTATGAGTTTTTTCTTTGACCTGCTTAATTTGAGATGCTGTAGACATACAAAACAAGTAATTAGCTCATTAGGTGTAAGGCTGGTAGTATAATTTCGTTAGCATACCAATGGTATTTGAATTAATAAAATTAAATAAGGTATCCTAAGAAATAGAAGAAAAGTGAAGAAGGACCAGATTTGAGCTATGGGATACTCCAACATTTAGACATCAAACAGAGAGAAAGGATCTAGAATCAAAAGACTGAGATAGTCTGGCTATTGAGGTAGGAAGACAATTAGAACAAAGTCATGTCACAGAAACCATGGAAATAATGTATTTTCAGAGACAATTTAAAGATTAAGATGAGAAAAGATAACTGATCTTTGTGTTTGGCAACCTGACACTCATTCAATGGTTAAAAGAAAAAGCCCAAATGTGGCTGGATAAAAATGTAATGGAAATGAGGAAGTGGAGACAACATTTTTGAAATCTTTAAAAATATTTTGCTGTGATAGAGAAGACAGACAAGGCATAGAAGCTGGAGGAAAGGATGAAATCACCACCAGGCTTTTAAATATGTGAAAATGTTAATGACAATTTTTGTAAGCTACTGAGAATTACCTAGCTAGTAGTGAGAAATAGGTGGCTATAGAAGTAAAGACCTTTTATTGGTTAGAAAAGACGGGGTTAATATATAACTTTGTCATCAAGAATGGGAAACTATTAAGAGATAAATGAACAGGGTAAGCTTTTAATATTTAGGCAGGTAAAAGAGGGGTACGATTTTCCTAGGAATATAAGTAACCATGGTGACCTTAGTCAAATGATATAAAATGCAAAACGGAAGTAGAATGCCCTTAGATACGAGCCTGGATATATATTTCATTGTAACAAGAGGGGAGACTGAGTAATTGTAAAGAGATGCAATGCATTGGTGAGTATGATACGGAGATGTGGCAGTGCTTATCTGATTGCTTTAATTTTTCCTATCAATAATTAGATGAAATCATAAAATAACGATTCAGGGCCAGGCACAGTGGCTTACGCCTGTAATCCCAGCACTTTGGGAGGCAAGTAGATCGGTTGAGGTCAAGCGTTTGAGACCAGCCTGGCCAACATGGCGAAACCCTGTCTCTATTAAAAATACAAAAATTAGCTTGGCACGGTGGCACGTGCCTGTAGTCCCAGCTACTCAGGAGGCTGAGGCAGGAGAATTGCTTGAACCCTGGAGGCAGAAGTTGCAGTGAGCTGAGATCATGCCACTGCACTCCAGCCTGGGTGACAGAGAGACTCTGTCTCAAAAAATATATATAAATAATTTTTTTAAAAAAAGATTCAAACAGAAGAGAAAAAATGAGAAGGCATCATCTTGCAGAGTGAGTTTTAGGAACCCATTTGAAACTTTTATTCATTAATGTAAAGTGAAACTAGTCACCATCATAGTGTGACTTTTATATACCAGAAGTCAGTTATTCAGGTGTATCCATGAATTGTGCAAATAATTAAGTACAATGAGAGTTAAGGTTAAGTTGGATGAATATGATCAAGAAATGAGAAGGATGGGAGATTCTGCAAACAAGTGATAACGACACTGGAACATACAATCCAACCTACATAGGGAAGAAAGTAAGGGTGGTTCGGAGATGGATGAGTATTAAAACTGTGTTAGAATCAATGAATTGGAGGCACCAATAGAGTCAAAAAACTGTAGGTGTGGGATATACCAAAGTACGGAAGCTAATATACTACAAAATAAGCTAGATAATTGTCAAAGGTATTTTTGAAAATTGGGGAGGAGGGGGTGGCTAGAGTGTGGGTGGAGAAAATAATCCTTGGAATTTAGGAAGCCAAGAACACCGAGAAGCCAGGGTATTGACCGGATCATGTGCACAAAAGTTGAAATCTCTATAAATGGTGATTGGAATAAAGGTAAAAACGAAGACTATGATCCAGTTCCATTGAAGAAAAATGTCTAGGAGTTCAGGATGTAAGGAAAAGGAGTTTGGAACTAGTATTGGGCAATTAGGAATTCACTGAGGAGTCCACCTCCAGGCTCTGAGGCATGTGGAGTGAGAAAGGAAAATAGCGCTCACTTAAGAAGCCTGTGGAGGGAGTGGGGTGATTCTTCCAGTAATAGGTTTAACTAACTTAGACAAAGGAGGAAAACAAATAAAAAGGAAATTGTGGTTTAATATGGAGAATGTTGATCAAAGCGTATTCCAAAGTCACAGTAGAAAGGCATAGAAGGTTAAGAGTTTGGGCTAATTTAGGGGATATACAGATAGAAGCATGTGGGGATAGTTTGAGAGCATTTTGGAAAGCTTGGACTTTTGGTAGTGACTGAGATAAAAGGAAATATGCAAAAGAATAATTTATTCCTTGTATATTTATGGAAGGTAGGTAATTAGTTTAAATTATGGCCTGCATATTCTTTTCAACGGAAAGAATGGGGCCACTGGGAAACTGTTCCTGTCATTGTTTCTAGCTGCGTATCAGCCTGAGATTTGATACAGGGAGTTAACAAGGGATGGGTATCTTTAGAAGCTAGAAAAGCTATGACAATCTGGGGAAGGGATCATCAAAGAGCAAGCAGAAAGCAAGAAGACTTCTGGGGCTTCTGGACCCTTAGGGTCATGAGTAACTTCTGAAGTCCTCTAGGTCAGCTCGTTTCTTCTACGCAGAAACCACTGTCTCACTGAAATATTGTCTTTATGAATGTTCTCTTTTGTGTTAGCGACTTATTTTTAAAATTAAGACGAAATTTGGAGGGACAAATTTTTTTTGCCATACCTTAAAACAATTATCCATACCTTAGAAGAGTTTTTGTTTGTTTGTTTCTTTGTTTGTTTGTTTATAAACAGAATGGAGGTTATCAGAGAGTGGGAGCGTTTTTTATTACTTTATTTTTCAAATTACTGTCAAATTACTGTACAGCAAATTTGATTATTTGTTTCTGTTGGTGTACACTCCTATGGATTTTAATAAATGGATAGATTTGTGCACTGCCACCATAATCAGGATAGACAGTTCTGTCAACCCCAAAACTATCTCATCCTATCCCTTTATGGTGATACCCTCCTCCTTGCCCCTAATCTCTGGCAAACACTGATCTGTTCTCTGTCCCAGTAGTTTTGGTTTTTTGAGAATGCCATATAAGTGGAGTCCTATAGTTTGTAACTTTTTGATACTGACTTCTTTACTCTGCATAATGTCTTGGAAGTTCATGCAAGTTGTTTCATGTATCAATTGTTCATTATGTTATATTGCTTTATAGCATTTCATTGTACACATATACTAGGTTACCAATTCACCCACTGAAGGATATTTATTGTTTACAAGTGTTGGCATTAGTAATTAGAGCTGCTATAAGCCTTCATAGATGGGTAGTTTAAATATTAGTTTTCATTTCACCCCAGTATATACTAATGATGGGATTGCTGAGTCACACAGCGAATGTATGTTTAGCTACGAAAGAAATTGCCAAACTGTTTCCAGAGTGGCTATTTCATTTTGCATTCCAACCAACAACGAGTGAGAATTCTTATTGTTCTCTATCTTCACGAGCTTATGGTTAGATCATTTTGGGGGGAGGTTCCAACAAGTATGTAAAGGTAGCTCATCATAGCTCTGCATTTCCCCAGTGGCTAATGAAGCTTAACATCATTTTATGTGCTTCTCAGTGGAGATTTGGTGGAATAATTTTCAAGTATAAAAGGGAGATATGGGTGATACACAACAACAATGAAAATCTCAATATGAACAGCATAAGAATTATCATTCACCAGGGTTTAAAATAGTGAAGATCTGGGAGCTTGATTAGAAGCCAGAGAGGAGAGGGTGAAGGACACCTCAATATAATTAGTGAACGTCACTTTTAAAATATAAATCTAATTTTTCTTGACTCTTCTCAGCCTTTATTTAAAAGAGTTATATGTTAAGTTTTATATACCTTTTGCTTACTTGCCAATAAATAAAACAGTAAATTTATGAATGTCCTTTCTTATATTTTATATTTTATTCCCTAAAAGTATTATTTCTACTATTGGTAAGTCTCATGCTATTGAGTGGCAGAAATAATATGATAATCTAATTAATATTTTACTACCAGTAATAGAAATTGTGTTTTCTTTTTCAAATCTCTGACTTCTGGGACAAAAATAGAGATAATGTGAGAAAAGTTGAGAGTAACTTTAGAATGAAGAGTTAGTCATAGAACCAGTACAACTTGATGCAAACATTGTCAAATGTTTCTGACAGAATAGGCAACCTTCTCTTTATTAAACATATGTTTGACATTATGGAAGAAATAAACTTCAGTGCTAGGAATCATATGCCTAGAATGAATCAAATGTTTTTCAGAATCTTAGAATTGTCACAGAACTCTAGTAACCAATAGTTTGCTGAAGTACTGTCCTTTGCATACAAAGAATTGAATTTTCACTGATTTATCTATTATTTATATTGCTTATATCTGTGATGCCATGCAATTATCGGTAGCCATCTGCAACACACCTTACTGAAGCATGAAGAGACGTATGCAGCTGGTAAATAATGCACACCCAACTGGATTATATAGAAATTTAACTAAATCAAAGCATTTTAAGACCTAGTCCTAAGGAAGCACTTACTATGTGCTGGTAAATGTTCTAAGCAGAACAAGCTTTAATACATTTAATCTTTGCCAAAACTCTATCTTACTATTATTTTTATCATCCCTAGTTTACTAATGAAGAAAGCAAAGAATAAAGAAAAGGATGATAACAAGCTCAAATTAATTTATCCAGTAAATGGTATAGTCAAGTTTTGAATACAGATAATTTCATACCAGTTTGAGTTTTTAAACCACTATGCTATTCTGCTTTCCCTGTACTCCATTATGTAATAACACTCAATTTACCAGTTTTAACATACTGCAAATTTAAGTCATTCCAAGGCTTCCTGCGTTTCTTCAATCCACTAATTAGCATGTCTATTAATTTTTTAAATTAGATTAATTGAAAAAAAATATAAAGTTTTACTCAGTCAATAAATGCTGGCTATTATTATATTTTATTAAGAAATGTGTAGAATTCATTAAGAAAGTATACATAAGAAGTAAGCAGCAAGGAAAAACATGAGAACACGGATAAAATTAAAGCAGAAAAATGTGTAAGCATTTTTATTTCTGAATATGTAGTAATAATAAACCTCTAAACTTTTCTATTTCTTTTTTGTTCCTTACATAAAGCAAATAAGCACTTGGGGAAACATTGCACTAACACTTTAGGAAAATTATTTACAAATGATATTTTACTTCAGAATGGACTCCTGATTATCTATGCTTAGGTTTTCCTCATTGCAAGGTTGGAAAACCAGCTGTGTTGAGTGGGAACACAGGTTTGGACTTGTTGGGTAAATTCTCATTTGGTTTTAAGTCTCTAAGTCAATATTACTTCTTATTTATACATTGAATCAAGAGATGACCAGATGTCAGTTTTACATTTTGTCCTGTGATGTGTGAACGTGGAAATAGTCACTGAAGATTGCAAAGAGGTTTATCCTATGTTCAAACATTGGTTACAGAGCCACAGCAATAGAATAACGGGAAAAGGCTCCTGTGTATTTGTTCTTTCTGGCAGTGAGTTTACTGCTTAATTTCCTGTCCATGTCTGCTGGTTATAAATATCCTTTAGAACAAATATGCACTATCTCAATACCTCAAATTATATGCCACATTCAAACTGGAGACTGGGCTGGGCTCAGTGGCTCACCCCCGTAATCCCAGCACTTTGGGAGACCGAGGTGGGTGGATCTCCTGAGGTCAGCAGATCAAGACCAGCCTGACCAATGTAGTGAAACTCCGTCTCTACTAAAAATACAAAATATTTAGCCAGGCATGGTGGTGGGTGCCTGTAGTAGTCCCAGATACTCAGGAGGCTGAGACAGGGGAATTTCCTGAGCCTGGGAGATGGAGGTTGCCGTGAGCCGACATCGCGTCACTGCACTCCAGCCTGGGTGACCAAGCAAGACTCCCATCTCAAAACAAAACAAAACAAAACACAAACGGGAGACTGGAGAGTTTCTTAAATAATATTTCTACTTGCTCTTAATAACAGCTGAAGGAAAATTAGTTGAAGAAACCTTATTTTAAAAATCTAATTGGAGGTATCAATATCAAGTACAATCACTAAAAGAGTATTTATAACATTGAGATATTTAAGATCTTGTATTTTTTAAACATCTCACTCTTTTCTTTCAAACACAATAGTGTAAATGTGGGAGCTCGTGTGAGATATCTCCAAACAGGGACCTGAGATTTTATAGAGTCAGTTTTAATGTAGAAACAAAGTTCCAGTGTGCTAGATGAAATTATTATTTTTATGACTGTATCTAATAGAGAGGTACTTTCCAAACTCTATCTTTCTAAATAAAATATGTTTACTAAAATTCTGCATTCAAGTAAACCAGCGATTTCAAAAGAAAATTTAATCTGGAGCTTGGAAATTATAAAGAATTTGGAAGAAATATGTAATATAGCTATATGCTCCCAGGAGACAGTAGAGAAGATGTATTTCTATTGAACAAAATAAGCAAAAATCCTCTTTCTACACAATAAAATATTCACAACCAGCAGAATATGTGATTCTCATGTAAAGGTGGTGGAGGTTGAATTTCCTTTTCCCTATTTTTGTTTAGCAAAGTCATCCTTTGGTCGATGTTACATTAAAGCAGCTTTCATACATGCTTTCTTGCTCTTTTCTTGCTTTTACGGTCCTCATGTCCCCTCTCAGAACCCCCAGATCCTGGCATGCTATGACTACTTTTTGGTCACTCACAAAAGCTGGACATTATTTTGCGCTCTATTATTTCCACAAAATATTAAAACAACCAGCTCTTTATGATATTATCAGCAAATCATTTCCTGCAAGATCTCATTACTCGCTAATGTATCTTGTTTTACTGTGGAGTCTCACTTAGGATATGAAAAGAAGCACTTTTACACATTTCTAAATCACTACTCTAAAGCAAGCACCAATAAATTTCCCTTTACCATTTTGATGATAACTTTAGCAAATTTCATAATTTTACCAAATAATATTTGGTGGCTCTCTTTGTGGAAATAAATAAAATCTACTTAAATCAGAACAAGCAAAGGCTTTGTGTTAGTCAGTTAGTGCTGCTATAACAAAATTGCATAAACTGGGTGGCATATCAACCACAGAGATTATGTCTTCCAGATCTGGTGACAGGATGTCCATGACCATGGTGCCAGCATGATCAAGTTCTGGTCACAGCCCTCTTCAGGGTGAAGATTACTGACTTCTCATTGTATCCTCACACAACAGAAAAGGCACAAGGTAACTCTCTGACTTTTTCTAATATGGGCACTAAACCCATTCATGAGAGCTTCACCCTCATGACCCAATTACTTTTCAAAGACCCCACCTCCAAATTCTATTATATTAGGGATTAGGTTTCAACATAAGAATTTGGGGAGGGGTGCAAACATTTTATCTGTAATACACTTAAAATATAGAACTTGCTATAGCAACATAGACAGCTGCTATCACTTCTTTTGTTTGATAGAGATTCAAATGCAGGTAGGAAAGTGGTAAAACTCAATAGTGAAAATAAAATGATAGCTATAATTATGCCCTGATTGGAGACTGCAGGTGAGATAACTAGAGGAGGGGTCATCATATGTGACTGGTTAGGGAAACACATTTGACTTTCTTTGTTTGGTTATAAAATGGAAGTAGAGCAAAAATTAGGAAACCTATTAGTTACTGATCAAGTCCTGGTCATTTGGGACTGATTGCTACAGGAGTTGCTGTTGGCTTCTAGGACTGGTTGCTGCAGATAGTGGTTTGACTTTTTGGATTGGCTGTTGAAGGTAGTGCAGTGGTTTCCTGGACTGGCTGTTGCAGATTTCAGGTGAGAGTTTCCTTTTGGTACATAAATTGTCCATTGTCCATTTATGTGTTCAGTCTTTTACTATGTCCAGAGCATTGTAAAAGGAGCCTGAGGAAAACAGAAATGATTAATCCTGAACTCAATTACAAATCAGAAGAGTGAGGAAAACTTCAAAAGGTAAGTTACATTTGAACAAAACCTTGAAAGAGGTAACAACATGAGCAAAAATAGCACAGACAGACAATGACGTGTGTGTATTATAGGAAGCAGAGATAGAGGTGAAAATTGAAAGCATAGGAATGCAGATCGGATTCACAGCAGAGAAAAGAGAAAAATATAAAACAGTAGAGAATAAAATATGTCTTAGTCTGAGTTTTCACCCAAATAGCAGAGGCTAAGACAAAGCCTTGTATATAGGCAATTTACTTTGGAAGGCAAATCTTAGAAAAGAGCAGAGGGACACCAGTTAGAATGTAATAGAGAAAAGGAGGAAATGAATTCAAGGGCATAGTTTTCAAAATGATCAACCCTGTGAAAAACTGAGGCTCGTGTCTATCAGTCTCTTCTGTGGAGCCATTAGCATTTTTCTTCTAAAGGTCATACCATGCACAATTTTCTTCTCAAATGCCAGAAGATGAGAACATTTGTCCACCAACTTCTGTTGGTCAAAGTATGCCCCATGAAGGTATTAACTCCCTTTCACTTCCAAGTTACACATGCGTACACACATTTTGCTGGTTAGGTTTCTGTAAGTCTCCTTTTTAGAGGTATCAGGGAAGTGTGGGGACATAAAGCAAGAGGTATTTGGTTCAGCTGAAGCAAAATACTAATAGGTTACAACTGCATTAAACCAATTGCCAAAGCAGTAGCTACAGTAAAAGGTGTGCTGAGAAGATACTTGATGTGATTACAATTTTCTTAAATTCATTGAGACTTGTTTGTGGCCTTTAACATGGTCTATCTTGGAGAATGTTCCATTTTTCTCACCACTCTTAAGATTCTTTCCTTTGTCTTGACTTTAGATAACCTAATGACTATGTGCCTGGGTAATGATCTTTTGGTGATAAATTTTCCAGGAAGTTTTTGAGCTCCTTGTATTTAGATGTCTAAATCTCTAGCAAGGCCAGTGAATTTTTGCTCAATTATTTTTTTTCATACCACAGTGGAATAAACTGAAAATCAATTTCAAAAGGAACCCTCAAAACTATACAAATACATGAAATTAAATAATCTGCTCTTGAATGATTTTGGAGTTAACAATGAGATCAGGATGAAAATTAAAACTTCTTTGAACTGAATAATAATAGTTACACAACTTATCAAAACCTCTGGCATACAGCAAAAGTGTTGCTAAAAGGAAAGTTCATAGCATTAAATGCCTACATCAAAAAGTGTGAAAGAGCACAAATAGACAACCTAATTTCACACCTCAAGGAACTAGAGAAACAAGAACAAAACAAATACCAATCCAGCATAAGAAAAGAATTAAAGAGCAGAATTAAATAAAACTGAAACAAAAAATGCCAAAAATAAGTGAAACAGGAAGCTGGTTCTGCCGGGCACAGTGTCTCATGCCTATAATCCCAGCACTTTGAGAGGCTGAGGCAGGCTGATCACCTGAGGTCGGGAGTTCGAGACCCACCTGAGCAACATGGAGAAACCCCATCTCTACTAAAAATACAAAATTAGCCAGGCATGGTGATGCGTGCCTGTAATCCCAGCAACTTGGGAGACCGATGCAGGAGAATCGCTTGAACCCAGGAGGTAGAGGTTGCGGTGAGCCAAGATCGTGCCATTGCACTCCAGCCTGGGCAACAAGAGCAAAACTCCATCAAGAAAGAAAAGAAAGAAAAGAAAGAAAAGGAAGAAAAAGAAAGAGAGAAAGAAAGAAAGAGAGAGAGAGAAAGAAGAAAGAAAGAAAGAAAGAAAGAAAGAAAGAAAGAAAGAAAGAAAGAAAGAAAAGAAAGAAAGAAGAGAGAGAGAGAAAGAAAGAAAAGAAAAGAAAGAAAAAAGAAAGAAAGAAAGAAAGAAAGAAAGAAAGAAAGAAAGAAAGAAAGAAAGAAAGAAAGAAAGAAAGAAAGAAAGAAAAGAAAGAAGGAAGGAAGGAAGAAGGGAGGGAGGGAGGGAGGGAAGGAAGGAAGGAAGGAAGGAAGGAAGGAAGGAAGGAAGGAAGGAAGGAAGGAAGGAAGGAAAGGAAGGCAGGCAAGCTGGTTATTTGAAAAGATAAACAAATACGATATACCATTAGCAAGATTAACCATGAAAAAAAGAGAGAAGATCCAAATAAACTCAATTATTAATAGAAATGAAGTGGGAGATATTACAACTGATAACATAGAAATACAAAAGATCATTCAAGGCTACCATGAACAGGTTTATGCGCACAAACTATAAATCTGGATGAGATGGATAAATTTCTGAAAATATATAACTCTCCTAGATTAAATCAGGAAGAAAATCTGAATAGACCAATAACAAGCAGCAAAATTGAAACAGTAACTTAAAAATTGACAGCCGAGCGCGGTGGCTCACAGCTGTAATCCCAGCACTTTGGGAGGCTGAGGCGGGTGGATCACCTGAAGTCAGGAGTTCGAAACCAGCCCCTCCAACATGGTGAAACCCCATCTCAACTAAGAATACAAAAATTAACTGAGCATGATGGTGGGTTCCTGTAATCCCAGCTATTCAGGAGGCTGAGGCGGGAGAATCGCTTGAACACAGGAAGCAGAGTTTGCGATGAGCCAAGATCTTGCCACTGTACTCCAACCTGGGCAACAAGAGCGAAACTCTGTCTCAAAAAAAGAAAAAAAAATTGCTAACAAAAAAATTCCAGGAACAGATGGATTGACAGCTGAATTCTATCAGGCATTTAAAGAAGAATTGCCTACTTAAACAATTCTTAAAATTAAGGAAAGAGGGAATCCTCCCTAAACCGTTGTATGAAGCTAGTATCACCCAAATACCAAAACCAGGAAAGGACATAACAAAAACAAAACAAAACAAAAAAGACTACAGACTAATATCTCTGATGAAAATAGATGCAAAAGTCCTCAACAAAATACTAGGTAACCAAATCCAATAGCATATCAAAAAGATCAAGTAGGTTTCATACGAGGGATTCAGGGATGGTTTAACATATGCAAGTAAATAAATGTGATACATCACATAAAAATAATTAAAAACAAAAATTATATTATCTCAATAGATGCAGAAAAAACATTTGATGAAATCAGCATTCCTTTATGATAAAAACCCTCAGTAAAACTGGCATAAAAGGGACATACCTCAAAGTAATAAAAGCCATCAATGACAAACCCATAGCCAATATCACACTGAATGCAGAAAAGTTGAAAACATTCCCTTGAAAATTAGAACAAGACAAGGATGACGACTTTTATTATTTCTATTCAACAGGAGTGGTGAAAAGTGAAGAAGTACAAGGTCTCGGTAAATATAGAGTAATCATCTAGAGACTGAGCCGTGTTTCCAAGCTTCTGTATCCAAGAATATATTTGTTTACAAGGAGAGATTTTCGCAGCCTTCAATGCCAATCTCCTCCTCTTCTTTATTAGTATTATAGAAATATTTCTGAACTAAAATTCTCATAATTAGAGTTTACCCCCACATCCTCTGTGCAGGGACTGGCGGGGGGAGTTTTGTTATTATATATCTGTGGGCAATTCGTATGCTTGTTTTGGGAAATGTCTACTCTGGTCATTTGCCCATGTTTTAATTGAAATATTTATTTTCGCTATTGAGTTGAGTTCCTTATATATTTTGGATATTATCCCCTCATAAGATGCATAGTTTGCAAATATTTTCTCACATTTCGTAGGGTGTCTCTTCACTTTGTTGATTGTTTCCTTTGCTGTGAAGAAGCTTATAAATATGATGTAATCCCATTTGTCTGTTTTTGTTTCTGTTGCCTGTGCTTTTGGGGTCATATTCAAAACGTTATTTTTCAGACCAGTATCATGGAGCTTCTCCCCTGGAAGACATATAAAAGGCCAACAGATATATGAGAAAATGATCAATATCACGAATCATGAGAGAAATGCAAATTAAAACCACAGTGAGATATCACTTCACACCAGTTGGAATAGCTATTATCAAAAAGACAAAAGATAAGTGTTGGAGAGAATATGGAGAAAAGGAAAACCTTGCACTATGTTAGTAGAAATGTAAATTAGTATAGCTATTATGGAAAACAGCATGAGGGTATTAAAAAAAATTAAAAATAGCATCATTGTGTCATCCAGCAATCCTAAAGGGAATAAAATCAGTATGTTGAAGAGACAGAAAAAATGGCTGCACTCCCATGTTTCTTTGCATGGGTATTTATAATACCCAAGGTATGGAATCAACCTAAGTGTCCATCAATAAATGCATAAGGAAAATGTGGTATACAAGCATAAAGAAATATTATTTAGCCATAAAAAGAAGAAAATGCTGTCACTTTTGACAACATGGATGAACCTAGAAGACATTATGATAAATGAAATAAATCAGGCACAGAAAGACAAGCATTACACTACCTTACTCCTATGTGAATCGAATAAGTTGATCTCAGAGAAAGAGAGAGTATAATGGTTGTTACTACGGATTGGGGTGGTTGTGGGGGTGAGGATAAGGAAAATACTGGCCAAAGGATACCAAATTTCAGTTAGATAGAGGGAGTAAGTTCAAGAGATCTATTGTACGACATGGCAACTATAGTTAATCGTATTTTGTATTCATGAAAAATGCTGAGAGTGGATATAAAGTGTTCTCACAAAGACATGATATCCACATGAGAAAATGTACATGTTAGTTACTAGATTTAGTCATTCCACAATGCATATATACTTCAAAACAATGTATTGTACACAGCAAATAAATACAATTTTATTGATCAATTAAAATATAATCTTAAAAAACATTTAAAACTGTAAAAATAGTTTTATTACACATTGGTCCCTTGTTATCCATGCAGGATTGGTTCTAGGACCCCTGGGGCTACCAAAATATACAAGTATAGTATAATACTTGCATATAATCTATGTATATTCTCCCATATGGTTTAAATCATCTCCAGATTATATACAATACCTAATACAATGCCTACACATTACTTTTTTTATGTAGATTCAATGTAGTACTTGGCATGCAACAAATTCACATTTTGCTTTTTGGAAACTTGTGGATTTTTTTTCTGTATATTTTCAATCTATAGTTCTTGATTTCAAGAATGCAGAACCCACAGACACAGAGAACTGACTGTATGTATATTTTTTAATGATCTGCTATCAATTTTAAATTTCAACTTTGCTTTAAGTAAATAAAAAATTATACTTCACATTATGTAATTCAAATGGTAAATCAAGCATGTGTGTGTGTGTGTGTGTGTGTGTGTGTATTAGCATTTCAACATGTGGAACATAACAGAACATATGTTAGTGGCATATTTTACTGAAGCAAACTGAGATCTAAATTGATTCATGTTCATAACATTATAATAAATGCTAACCACCTAGTTTAAATTATTTAATATAATCCTTCATATTTTATATGGAGAATGTAAAAAAGTGAAATAAGTACTTTTTGACAGCATGTGGCAATTTGAATAAAGCATGATGTTTATTTTACAAGGCAGTGTTTCTGAATGTATTATCCTCAGAGTCCCACAGTTCTGCATTTGTCTCATGACCTGCTGGTTTGAGTGGGAGGACAAGGCTCAGGGATTCCTAACCTAGTGTCAGATGGATAAGCTGCCTATCTCAGATATTTTTAAATGTCTGCAATAAATTGTCACAAAATATGAATATATCTACCAAATTCAATCAACTCTGTTGAAGACGATCAATGAAACAGGTAACATAACATATCTTACTGTCAAAACATTAGTAATATGACCATATCCAGAGCATAGAATATTTTTCCCAACTCTGTAGTACAGTAGTTCTAGTCTCAACAGTGTTTGTCAGAAGAATATTACACGTGTGTGGGACAAATGTGTTAGTGTTAATGTTCATGCTTGTAGAGTAAGAGAAAGTTGACCAATAGAAATGACAATAAACAACCGTTTTCAAATTGCTAGTTTTATGTACTAACCTGCTATGTTTCATATTTGCCTGCTCATAAGAACCATTTGGTAAGCTTATTAAACATATTGATGTCCAGGCTGCTCCCCTATAGATGCTGATGTAGTAGGTCTGTGAAAGCTTCCAGGATCTCATGAACATGCAAGTTGGGGAAATGCAACTCTAACCAACATGGCTAATAGTGACTTTGACATCAGACTGTGTCCATATGCTTTGATCTATGGGAAATGTGAACAGCTTGGAAAATTATGTAGTAAGTCCCCTTTTTTCATTTGACTTCTCATAGAACCTTTTGTTTCTTCCACTGGTGACCTAAGAATTATAGGATGGTGGCCGTGACCCTGTTTCCTTTGATAAAGACCATTTACATGTCTGCAAGTTAAAGCATCGAACCACATTTATAGACAGAATTTAATCATAAAAATCATTAAAAAGATACAAAGGAAACTAAAAAACCAATCTATATCAGGCAGAGAATATGCTGTGAAAACATAGAGAATAATTTTTACATGTCTTTGGACTACAGAGCCCCTAATAAGAATTAAATAAACCAAACTTCTGTAAGAGCACTTATTTTGCTGATGGTTCTCATCAAAACAAAACAAGACAATAACAGCAAAATAACATGAAACAAAAAGAAAAAATAAAAAAAAATTTTGCTATTTTCACATAAGTTAAACATGACTTTTGATATATTAAAGGTGACTTTTCTTTTTATTGAAGATCTAAATCAGCAGTGAAAAATACGTGATAAGAAAACAGCACGTTTTTGTGAGACGTACTTTTTGCATCAGCCCAAACAACACCTGGAGATAAGCAGGTGGTCTATATATGCACTGCAAGATGAGAAACTCTGCTTTCTAGCACTTAGATGATAGAGGCACCCATTGCCTCTGCTTGCTGTTGGTTTTGTAGCTCATCCACCCATAAATACATTTTTGAGTTCCTAGTGAATTCATAGCACATATTAATTGGTAGACTATTAAAAGATATAAGAGTTAGGTGCCTTGAATAACATCTTTTTCATTATTAACCACACGCTTTTTTTTTTTTTTTCAGGAAATTTAAAATGTGAGTGTGCTATTCCTTCCAATTATTATGAATTTGTTTGTCTTTTCCTTTCTTTCCCCATGTGTTACACTTAAGTTTTGTGTCCTTACTTTGTCATTTGTAATAGAATGCATAGATTTTAATATTTGATTAAGCAACCTGAGATCATTGTCATGAGTGCGGTAATTGCATCTGTACTTCATTATGAATATCTTATTATATTAGGAATTTTACAGATAAGTAAGGGAAAGCAACATTGTTTTTGAATTCGATGATCTATAAACCATTCACAGAAGACATTTGTTCCCCATAGAATAATTTGTAAATGCGTTGTTAGCTCTAAGCCTTTAGCATCAATACCCTAAACCCTATATAAAGAGAAACAATTGTATATGGTAAAAGAAGAAGGCATAGTTACTAGCCTGAGTTTAATAGAAGCTGTAGCATCAATGAAAATATTGATGGAATCAATGAATAATAACCTCATTGTGTCTCCAGCCACAATAACGTTCATTAAGAAAGATTTAAAACATTTATAATTCTTTGAATATATGCTTTGACATTTTGCATGCAAACAGAAATTCTCTTTTAAAATGATGTTGAAGTCTTCATATATGTTAGGATTGTAACATATTAGATGACACTAGTGTAGAATTTGTTTCTTGACATTCTAGAGAAGAAGCAAACCATAACGATTAATAGCTTAGATACTGCATGTAGGCAAATTTAGCTTATATTCCAGATTTGTCACTGCCTTAATCCATTTCGTACTACTATAAAAGAACACTGCAGACTGAGTATAATGAACTGAAATTTATTTGGCTCACTGTTCTGGCTGCTGAGAAGTCCAAGATCAAGAGGCTGCATCTTGTGAGGGTCTTTGCTGAATCATAACATGGAAGAAGGCTTCATCTCGCAAGAAGGCATGAACAACATAATGCAAAAGAGAGGGCAAGATGGGGCCAGACTCAATTTTAGAACAAACTCACTCTTGTGATAATGACATTGATCCATTTGTGAAGGCTCTACCCTCGTGACCTGATCACCTTTCAAAGGTCCCATCTTTCACCACTGTTGTGGTGGGGATTGAATTTCCAGCACATGAAATTGTGGAGACACATTCAAACCATAGCATTGCAACCCTATCCCCTAAAATTCAAGCCCTCCTTACATGCAAAATGCATCCATTCCAGTCCAATAGCCTCAGAAGTCTTAACTCATTTCAGCTTAACTCATTCAAGACCCTAAAGTCCAGGGTCTTATCCAAATCAGATATCAGTGAGACTCAAGACATAATTCATCCTGACGCAAATGCCCCTTCAGCTGTGAGTCTATGAAATCAAAAGAAGTTATTTGCAGCCAGGCGCGGTGGCTCATGCCTATAATCCCGGCACTTTGGGAGGCCAAGGCGGGAGGATTATCTGAGGTCAGGAGTTCAAGACCAGCCTGACCAACATGGAGAAACCCCGTCTCTACTAAAAATAAAAAATTAGTCAGGCGTGGTGGCACATGCCTGTAATCCCAGTTACTCAGGAGGCTGAGGCAGGAGAATTGCTTGAACCCGAGAGACGGAGGTTGCGGTGAGC